>NW_021703772.1:107499990-107559691 GCF_005190385.1 Monodon monoceros | reverse complement strand
TGTGTGTGTGTGTGTGTGTGTGTGTGTGTGTGTGTGTGTGTGTGTGTAAGGCTAGTGGAAGGTGTCCAGCAAGCGGCCCTCAAACATTATGGACCATCCCGTCACCAGGAGCCCCTCGAAATCAGGTTCCTGGGCCCCGGCCACAGAGAGAATCACTTGGTGGGTCTGGGGTGGGGCTCTGGGCGATTCTGATGTCAGTGGTCTAAGGAAGTGCACGTGGTGGGGCACGGGGGATCTCTACTTCTGCTGGTGGCTGTGTCTGCTGTTTAAGCCCCGGCCTCCCAGGCCTCCTTCCTTCAGAGCTTGTCACTGTCACCGTCACCATGGAGGAAGTCACGCTCACCCCCTGCCGCCCCCTCAGCACCTCGTTTTCTGTGAATCAGCCTTTTAAGCAGGGAGGTGGCTCTCAAGCTTGTTTGGGTTTTGAAACATCAGCAAGGCTTGGTTTTGGTGAGAGAATACCTTCCATGCAAATCTCTAAATGCTCAAGTGTTTGCTTCTGCGCTTGTCCAGTATCTGAGCTCAGGCTACGGCAGGAACTAAATAATGTCTGAAGGAAATTTCATGAAAGAAAAGCCCGCAGTAGAGAAAATTCTATCCATTAGCCTTTCCTGCAGATTTGGGGAGCCTGCCATGGAAAACCTAGGTCCAAGTTTCGGGAGCTATGACTCCAGGCTTTGGAAGCACGCGGGGATGACCTGGGGACCCATCTCCCCATTTCACCGATGAGGAAGCTGAGGCTCAGGGAGTTGGAGCCACTTGCCACGGTTGCCGCGTGGCAGGTGCAGGGCACGAGGCACGTGTCCTGTCTCCTGCCTGCATTTCCCCTCATGTCACTGGGGTGTTTCCTGCAGGCCGGCAGAGCCCAGGGCAGAGCACTCAGGGGTTGGGACCTTTACGGACGATGGCATCAGAGAGCGTAATGGATGGGAAGCCTGGCCGGCCTGTGGGGGATTGTGGGCATGGGAGGCAGGCTCGGAGGGCTGGAGGAGGTGAGGGGCCACGGCCAGGGAGGTGGGTGTGGAAGGGGGCGAGGAGGACACCAGCCGGGCCCACCTGGCTCTGGTGGGAAAGCTCCGGGGACCTGGTGAGACCAGCAGAAGCGGGCGCCGGCCTGTCCCTCGGTCGTCCCACCTCTGTGAGCACATGGGTGGCTGCAGTCCTCCCAGGCGAGAGGTGTCTCTTCCAGGGCAGCTGTCCCGGGCAGCGGTGGGCCCCATGGACGCTGGCCAGGCCCAGTCATGCCCAAGGTGAGAGGCATCTCCGTGTGGAGGATGGACTCCAACCCCAGCTCTGCCAGTTTGTGGTTCCGACACTGCTGAGCACGTTTCCTCATCCACAAAATGGGCCAAATACCTGCCTTTTGGGTGTGTGAGGAATAAAAATAGTCTAAGCAGAGTCTGTGTTGTCTGCACACCTGCTCTCAGTGTCTGCTCACGGGGACTGTGTTTGGGAAGGTCCTGGCTCCATCAGTGCTGCTGTGTGTTCCACAACCATGTCTCTGACGGGCAGAGGCCATTTCCAGGCAGCCTTTCGGGGGGGCTGACTGCTTGCTGGATGCTTCCCGCTTCTGACGGCCTGGACGGCCATAGTGGATGCTGAGGGCATGAGGGCACAGACGGTGGAGTGGGAACAGGGTCAGAAACTGGGTGTTTGGTGGTGGTGATGGGGGTTTTATTTGTTTGCTACTATAACATACACGGGTACCTGCTACAGTTCTTGCTTCAAGAGCCCTCATTTCTACTTGTGCAAGTATAGAGAGGGAACATCATTGTTTGTAATTGCCAAGAGGAAAAAAAAAAAGAAACAGAAGGCACAAATAAACAGTACTAGGAATGAGAAAGGAGACATAGCTACAAATGCAGTTGATCTTTTTTTTAAATCAAGAAAATACTGCAAACAGCTTTTTTACCAATACATCTGAAGACTTAGATAAAATGTACAATTTACTAGAAAAGGTGTAAATTACCCAAATGGGCTCAAAAGAAAGAGAACAGACCTTGAATACATTGAGTCGGTAGTAAAAATATCTACCACCAAATGTTCCAGACCTAGACAGTTTTATTGGCAAGTTTTATCAAACCTCCAATGAACGGGTGGAGGTTTGATAAATAGAAATACAAAATACAAACACAAATAGAAAATAGAACAAGGAAGTCTTGTTTTTATGAGACTTGTATAACCTTGAGAGTCACAACCCGGAATGGATAAAATAAGAAAGAAAAACTACAGGCCAATCTGATTTATGAACAAAGATGAAAAATACCTTAAATGAAAAATTGGCAAGCCAAATCCAGCAATGTATGGACCAGAAATGCACCGTCACCAAATCAGGTTTGTTCAGGAATGCAAGGATGGCCCACCTCAAGACAGAATTCACCACAATGACAAATTAAGGGAGAAAAACTTTATGACCCTCTCCCAAAATAATTGATAAAATTCAACACCCATTCACGAAGAAACTCTCTTAGCACACCTGTAATGGAAGGGCTTTCGTTAAGCAAATAAAGAGTGTCTATCCCAACAAAACAGCGACTTATGCCTGTGGCCTATGGGAGGGGAAGGTTTGGCTTTAATGCTGCAATATTAATGTGTTTCCTTGAAATCAGGAACAAGACATTCATATTGCATGGAGAGTGGTTAGAGGATACACCCTTGCTCCTTGGGAACTGGAGACTTGAGGTGGAAGGGGGGCCTTGTTTTTTGGCTTTTACATCTCCTGTGTAGTTTTCATTTTTCAATGAGCATGTACTGCCACTCAGAAAGGAAAAAGGCCCTGTGGGATGTTGGCCATGGAGTGAGGAGACCTGTGTGTGATTCTTTCCTCTGCCACATGGGAATGCGCGAGCAGTCCTGTGAGGTCAGAACAAAGGGTCAGAGATTAGATGTTGAGGTGAAGGCATCTCGATGCCAGAATGTTCTAGAGCTGCCTAAATACAGGTCATTCAGCTTGGCTCTCTAACAATGACAAAGTAATGACTTTAGCCTGTGTCTTCAGTGCAGCCCTGCTCCCTGCCTGACCTCCACCCCTGGAGCCCCAACTCACCCAGAGGACCCATCAGTGGGTCTTGCTGCTTTACCTGGGAGACCGGGCTGGAGAGTCAGGGTGGGCTGGGATGTTTGCATCCCATGTGACAATATAGGTTCTCCAGCACTGATGCTGTCTTAGGAGGTTGGAGCAGGGGAGGGATGAATGGCTGGTCTGCTACCCTGCACTGTCCCCACCGGCCCTTGAGCAAGGCCCTGCCTCCCCTCCAGGAACCAATGTAGTTTTGACAGAGGTCCTTAGAGCAGGTTGCCTTTTGGGAGATTAGTGCTTGAGGCTGACAGATACTTAAGCGTTCTTTAAAACGTCCCAGTTTCACCCTGAGAGGTAGGGCTGCTTCTGCTTTTGAACTGCAGAAGTGAGAAATGGAATCAAAGGTGCAAATGAAGAATATTTAAATTAAAGACAGTAATGGATAAAGTCTGACGGCTGTGCCCCTGCTGTGTCCATACCACCACTGAAGTGGCTGCAGACTCCAAACCAGCAGGAACCCTGGAATTTCACTTTGTTCCTCTTTCCTCCTTGCTCCTTTGATCCCTTCTTTTTCTAGACCTACAGCGGAAGTAATACAGTTAGAACTTTGAACTAGCTAATAAAGTGTAAGTCATTTGAACATCTGTTACTGAACAAGGTTCATGTGCCCAACGTGCAGTGAGGCCAAACAAACCAACATGTCTGAGTTTCAAGCAGAGAAAGGTTTATTGCAGGGCCAAGCAAGGACATGGGTGGCTTATGCCCCCCAAACCCCGAACTCCTTGATGGTTTGTGGGGAGAAGCTTTTACAGGCAAAATTTGGGGTAAGGGCTGCAGGGCTGATTGGTTGGTGGTGAGGTAACTGGGCGGGGCTCCAGGAATCTCGTGCTCATCCTGAAGTCACCATCCTCCACCTGGTGGGGGGACCTTAGTTCTGCAGAAGTGCTCAAAGATACTGTAACGTATATCTCTTGAGGAGGAACCAGAACCCAGCCCCAAGCCTGCACTGTTGTTTCTTGACTGCTCCTCCCTTGTTTCTGCATCCCCTCCTTTCCCTAATTAGTAACTGCTCGAGTCCCCTCTTTGGAACTCAGGGAAGGTCAAGGAAGTCGTATGAAGCCTGTTTCCTCCAAGCAGGAAATGGGGACATGGAAAGGTTTTTGTGCCCAGGAGCCCCACAGGGTCCTGCTCAGTTTAAATTCTGATTGCGTATCTTTGTCCCATGGGCCTTGTCGCTCAGTGGGCATGCTGGGCTCCTGTATAGGACCTGACGCCCTGTTTCCCACATCTCTCGTTCCCTTGGCTCCCTGCAGCTGGGGCTGTCACAGGAGTATGGGCACTCCAGCAGTGCTGTGAATTTTCTGCTTCCCAATTTTGAAGTCCTTCTCTCTCTTTCTCTTCTTAGTTGCTTCAACGTTTTGAGATCAAAATATCTCCATGGACTAAAACTGTTCATGCAAAAACCCATGGGCTTCTGATGCCAGGGGAGCCCATCCACGTGCGTTTTGTTAACAGAAAGTGAGCCTGGCGTTTTCACCCAGCTGCCAGACCGACACACACCAGGTGTTCGTGGGCCACGGATGATGGTGAGGGAGAAAAGGATCCCTTCTGGGGGCTGTCTTGGTTATAAATTGGCCTCCTGGTTTCTGGGAGGCTTTGAAATCTTTATGCAAAGTAATGTGAGAAGATTGCTTTACTTTTGCATACCAGAGTTGCCTTTTCTTTTTTTTTTTTTTTTGGAGAAACAGCTGTTGCGAAGCCAGTGGCACTGAATTCTCATGCCTCATATGGTGTCTTACCCTTGGACTCACTATTCACTTACCCATAGTCTCCTCTGCATTTGGGCCAGGAAATGTTGGCATACATATAGATTCAGTGCTTGAATATACCTTCTCTAATACTGCATCCGGGACTGCCTGTTAGGATACAATTCCAACTTCTTGTTTTTAATTTGAAGAGGAAACATTAAGAGACCTCTGTAGAACAGACCTGTGGTTGCCAGGGGGGAGGAGAGGTGAGGGAGGGAAGGATTGGGAGTTCGGAATTAGCTCTATAGCACAGGGAACTATATTCAATATCCTGTGATAAACCATAATGGAAAAGAATATGAAAAAGAATGTGTATATGTATAACTGAATCACTTTGTTACATAGCAGAAATTATCACAACACTGTAAATGAACTACAATAAAATAAGTTAGAAAAAAAAAAAAAGGAATTCCTCTCTAATACCATAATTACGGGAAGAAAACACCCAGGCGACACCAAGCCCCAGATTTAGACCCTGCAGCAGGGCTCCGAATTAAAAGGACCATATTCTTATTTTTTTCTCCAAACTAATATTTCTTTTTCTAGTCATAGCTCCTAAAGAAGTTGAAAATTAGTTTTTTGGTTTGAAAGAAATAATCAATAAGAAATAAAACACCTGGGGAAGTCAAGAATAATCAGATTTTCTAACCGAATCTAAGTACTCAGCAGATGTATAAGAACTGAAAATCTGAGCACGTGAAATTTCATTGCCTACATTGAGAAAAATGAATTAAACGAACACTGTGGAAAACAGTGTAACTTTAGAACATTTTTATTTCAAGGAAAAATAAATATGTAAATGGACATTCTCTAGACAAAATCATATTTTTATCTTCATAGTCTTATTTTAAATATCCAAACTGGAAATGTGATCCAGCTGTTGGTGCTGACATAAGGCTCTGACTGAATGCCTCGGGTGCCTAGGAGCCTTCGAATGTTCTGTTGCTCAGCTCATGCCACCTGTTGGTCGCTAGTAAAAAAACACAATTTTATAACATTCTCTCTGTGCCTTCATGCTTGAGACCTCTTAGTCTCAATTCCGTAAGTCTCTTTACATAATCCTTACCCTCAAATCACTTTCCTATGAATATATACCATAAATCTTTCTTCCCCTCTTTAGTTGGTCATTCTGCAAAGTAATCCTTAAATAAAATAGAAATAGTATCAATTTCACATACCATATTTGTTTGAGTATATAAAGCGCGATGACTGAATAACTTTAGTGTGAGTGCTGTAAAAATATGTAGAGTTAAATATGAAATTATGTCATGAACTGAAAAAATGTTGGATTCCTTTGAGTTAGCAGTATATATATTAAATTTTATAAACTAGATACAATTTTATTCTGTTAGAGACTGAAATTTAAAAATATTGAGACACCAGGAAACTTGAGGAGAACTCTTATTCTACAAGGTGACCCTCTAGTGATGTGTGGCCCTGCCCAGGCATGGGCACAGACAGGTGGGTCGCACCTGTGCCCACCTCTTGGTCTCCACAGACAGAGAGAGAGGCAGCCAGACCTTAGGAGCCCCCTGGTGTGACCAACGGGATGTGCATGGCACCAACTGTGAAGCATTCTTGCCAAAGAAAGTGAAATCGAATCAGTTGAGTCTCTAGATCCACCAGTTTATGGGAAATACAGGGTATAGAGGGGCATGTTAAAATTCCCTGTGGATGCAATCAGCAAAATCCAGCCCATAGCAAAGTCTACAGGACAAATAACTTTTATCTCCCCAACAAATAAGTGACAAGAAAAAAAGAAAAAGAAGAAGGGGGAACTGTTATAGATTAAGAGATTTAAAGGATAATTAGGGAGATTTGAACAATGTGTATTTGATGATATTAAGGGATTATTGTTACATATTGTTGTTTACATTAACAAGAGCGATCTTATCTTTTGGAGGTCTTCCTTAAAGATATAAATATGTAATGTTTATGGATGGAATGTTATGATATCTTGGATTTGCTTTAAAATAACCCAGCTTGCTGTGGAGGGTGGGTAATGTGTGTGTGTGTTGGGGGGTGGGGGGCTGGGGGAGGAAAAGATGAACCAAGATTGGCCCGATGTTGATAAGTGTAGAAGCTGGGTATGGGTACCTGGAGGATTCACGCCTCCATTCTCTGCTTTGTGTCCATGCGAATGTTTCCATAATAAAAAGTGTCTTCAAAAACCAAAGACTTGATTGACTAATAATCTCATAGTTCATTTCTTTTTCAAACTGTTTACAAACCAGCAAAACTGACTGTAAATTAGGTTCTTCAGGGAGCTATACCTTCTCTTTCAATAATTGTTAGAAACCATCGATTTAACTACCTAAAGTACAATTGTTGTGCTCAGATTTGAGTGACCTGCCAGACAGGGGTCAGCTAGCCCTCGTAGCTGAGAAGCCAAGGCAGGGCACAATTCCAGGGGTATTAGTAAGGAAAGGGGAGCAGGGCTAGGTGCTGCCACCAAGGAGGGGTGAAGTTGGTAAAAACTGTTAGGTAGCTAGTCAGACATGAGCGGGTGCTGCCCCATCCTGGAGGGGGTCATCTCTCCCGGCCCCCCACTGGTAATCAGAGCACGGCCAGAGATCCTCCCTCTTCCAGTCAAGGACCACCGCTGAGTTTCCAGGCTTATCTGCACTAAGCAGGATAAAATCGCCAACACAGGTTGGTGCAGGGGCACCAAGACCTAAAAAGTGACTCAAAGTAACCCAGGGCCCATTATGCCGTATTTATAATAAATTAGCATTGCGTTTTTTGCCCCGTCCCTTCCCCCATGCTTTTCGCTTGGGTACTTCTCGGTGGTAAGCACCTGCGCAGTAAGAGAAACGTCATATAACCTGAAACTGTCAATCAACTTGTCAGTCAAATGACGTAGGGCGTGGGGAGGGACTGCCACCACTCTAATAAGCCCAGCCCTGCCCTGACTGCAGGGCTGCTTCTGGAGAGCGTACTTATGCTTTGCTTCATAAAACTTGCTGCCTAAACCTGCTCTCTGTCTCTTGACTGAATTCTTTCCCTTGAGAGGACAAGAACCTAGGAATCGCCGGTCGGCCGGGAATAAAACCACTGTTTGTGGGACAGTAGGGGGTGGTGAGGGCCTGCGGAGTACGCTCCCTGCAGGAAGGTTTTCAAACTCCATTTCTAAAAATGTGCTGGTCAAAACTAAAGGTGTCAGCAACTGGCCAGGCTGAGAGACGGGCAAGGCAAGGGGTACCCCCGGAGGCCCAGGAGCCGTGCCCACGGGGACTGTGGTGGTCACAAGCAACAGGCAGACCCGGGGGGGACGGGAGCTGGGGCCAGTCACCAAACTGAAGGAAGAGCTGATCAGCCAGGAACCAGGAAGCACTGTCCAAGGGCCTTGGCTGCAGGATCTCTGAGTGACCGGCATCCTAGCTGGAGGGTCCCCTTCCCCAAGGCGTTTGACTGGCTTGCCTTGTGATCCATAGGTGCCTTGACCAAAGGAGGAGGGGGGCGGTGGGAATGCCCAGCTGGCAAAACCAGAGCTGCCAGCAGACCGGCATCCCCAGCTCCTGGCTGGGCAGAATTCTCAGGGTGAGACTGAAAACAACATACCCTCTCTCACGGCCATCCCTTCGAACCGGTGCTGTGGTCACTTCTAGCCTCAGATGAAATCTTGGGCAGTTTTAATACGTTTTAGATCACTCCTAGAAAAGGAAAAAACCTCCAGTTACTTTTAGCCACTGTAACACTCTCAATCACGGATGAAAACATCCAGTCCGGTGTAAATAAACATCCCAGAACTTCGTGTAAAGTTGGGCACTTCCACTCCCCCAGCTCTGGGCAGCTCCGGCTGGGAGCCTGAGGAGGGGACGGGGGGAGGTTGGCTTCTTCTTCCTTTTCTGCGTTGCCCCCACCCCCCACCCCGCAGCCCTCAGGCTATCTGTCTTCTCTGAGTTTGGAGCTGTCAGGAGGAAGGAGGGCGGGAAGCTTGCTCCCGTCTGATGCAGGAGACTTGGCATCAGGCTCTCCGGCCTGGGCGGGTGTCCCTCCACTCCTCTGGGGCTTCCTAAATGAAAACCTGCAGCTGCAGGGCCTCTCCTCCAGGTGGCTTTGTGACTGTCCCCTCAGCCCTGGGCATCCAGCCTGGGTCCCATGGCCCCTCCCAGCTCTCCTCCTGGCCAGAATCTAACCCCCTGCCTGACTCCCTGTTGTCCCCACCCTAGAGGGTGTCATTTCCTCCCCGTGTGTCCAGTGCTGCGTGGGCTCACTTTCAGGTGGTGGGAGCTGGCCTGAGGTCTCGGGAGCCCGCAGACTCCAGGCAAGGGGGATCAGGCTCCCTCTGAGTGGCTCTGGAAGCCCCCCTCACTCAGCTGGGGGAGGGGAATGTGGGGTCCCTGCCACCCACTGCTCTATTTGCAGCTGTTGCAGCTTACCTGAAAAGAGACATTCTGGGTAGGGGGGGAAGGTCCTGGTCCCTTGGTCACTGCTCCTGTCCACAGATCTGGGGCCTGGCTTTGAGCTGATGCCGGGGATAGGACCGCCCCCACTGGATGTCAGCCGCCAACACGGAGGTATGTGCCTGGGCTTCCTGGCTCTTGCAGACCAGGGGCAGCGCCGGTGTAGAATGGACACTGAACCCTGCCTGGAGTGGAGTAGGGTTGGGGTGGGCGGCAGTTCCTGACAGCTGCTTAGAGCCCCGTGTCTTCTAGTTCTGCAAGCTTTTCATTTAAAGTGCTAATTTAATTGTACTGGGATCTGCATGGTGTGGAGACTTGCTCTGTGGCCTCATACAGGGTTAATTTATGAAAATGTTCCATGATGCTTGCTGGGTTCAGGGCTCCACATCTGCCTTATTATGCCAGGCTTGCTGTTGTGCTGTTGAAAACATCTGTATACTTCTTAATGTTTGCCAATCCATCACTGAAAATGGTGTATTAAAAATTCCCACTCTGATTGTGGAGTTGTCAGTTTTTGCTTAATATAGCTTGAGTTCATGTTATTAGATGCATCCGAGTGTTGTTTTATTTTCCTGGTGAACTGTTCCATTTATCATTATATGGTAATGCTCTTGGTCTCTCCTGGTACTTTGGCCTTAAAGTCTATTTTTATCTGACAGTGATTTAGCCATTCCAACATTATTTGATAATATTTACGTGACATTTCTATTCCTATTAGTTCCTGTCTCCACAGTCTTTTACTTTCAATCATATAGTTTTCTTTTGTTTTAGATGTGTCTCTTGTAAACAGAGTGTAGCTGGTTTTTTAAAAAATCCCACTTGGTGATCTCTGTCATTTAACTCTTTTTTCTAAAAAAAATTATGTTATTCAAGTATAGTTGATTTACAATGTTGTGTTAATTTCTACTGTACAGCAAAGTGATTCAGTTATACACATGTATACACTCTTTTTCATATTCTTTTCCATTATGGTTTATTGCAGGATATCAAATATAGTTCCCTGTGCTCTACAGTAGGACCTTGTTGTTTATCCATTCTCTATGTAATAGTTTGCATCTGCTAACCCCAAACTCCCACTCCATCCTTCCCCCACCCCCTGTCATTTAACTTTTAACCTTTGTTGTGGTCACTGATACATTTGAAATTATTTTTAACTTTTTATTTTGTGCTTTCTTTTTATCTCCTCCTCCTCTTTGACTCTGTTTTCCTGACTTTTGGTTTCTTTATAAATTTACTTATTTACTTCTGGCTGCGTTGGGTCTTTGTTGCTGCACGTGCGCTTTCTCTAGTTGTGGCAAGCGGGGGCTACTCTTTGTTGCGGTGCGCGGGCTTCTCATTGCAGTGGCTTCTCTTGTTGTGGAGCACAGGCTCTAGGCATGCGGGCTTCAGTAGTTGTGGCATGCGGGCTCAGTAGTTGTGGCGCACGGGCTTAGTTGCTCCGTGGCATGCGGGATATTCCCGGACCAGGGCTCGAGCCCATGTCCCCTGCATTGGCAGGCAGATGCTTGACCACTGCACCACCAGGGAAGCCCTGACTTCTTTTTGACTGGATTGAGTTGTCTTTCCTTTACCTCACCCTACTGACTTGGAAATTATGCATTCTATTTCTACTCTTTAATGATTACGCCTAAAATTTTAACACACATGCTTAACAAAGTCTAAAATGACTCCGTATCTCTGCTTCTTCTTGAAGGTCACCCCCTTCTGTTTTATGTTTTTGTCATCCAGTATTTTAATTTCACCTTTCCTATCCTCTATATTACTCATTATTGTAATTATGGTTTTACATAGTAAATACTCATTTATTTCCTGCATCTCGGATCTTCCTTCTGGTTTTAATTTCTTTCTTCCTGAAGTACATCACTTAGAAGTTCTAGCAATAAAAATCTGTTAGTAGTAAACTCAATATTTTACTGGAAGTCTCTTTATTTTGTGCTCATTTATGTCATGTTTTCAAATTTTATGTAAATAGTGCACACTGTATCACTCTGCAACCTGCTTTTTTTCTCCTCTCAGCATTGTTTTAAGTGAGTTATTCATGTTGTTACATGTAGCTCCGTTTCTTTCATTTTAACTCTTTATAGTATTTCATTATATTAATACAGCACAATTTATCTATCTGTTCTCTTGAAGGAAGACTTTTTTAAAATATCTTTAGAATTTTACCTTTTTCTTCTGGTACAGTGCAGAAGTTTACGATCGCAGCAAGTATGTATTTATTCCCAGTTTTATAACTATCAATCATCACAGCTTGAAATTAAATTCATGCATAATCACTCATCACAAACAAATGAAGTACAATCATCCACAATCCAACGAGATGCATCCACTTTAAATTGCATCTAAAATTGATTTATCCTTCATCAATTAAAAACGTTTTATAAATGCAATAGAAAAAAAATTTCCAGATTTGTGAAACTAAATGGGGACCAACACTCAGTAGAAGTAATTAACAGAGAGGATCATAAATTTTTAAAATCTCAGGAACAAAATGTGTAATAGAAATTTAGAAACTAGTTTACTTTTGTCAGCCAAATACAACATTATAAACAACAGCTGCATCTGATCCAGAAATTTCCTGTTACTTGGACTCCTATCAACAGAAGAATGCAGAATTATTCTATTATAACTGGTTGGATCATGAACTATTAGCAGTTCCAACTGGTTCATTTAGATGTTTCTTTTTAGTTATGCTCTTACAATTTCTAGTTAATATGGTATATCTAATTATAATAATTTAACTACTTGGAAAGTTAAAGTACATACCAGAAAGGAACATGCCTACAGAAATACAAACACAATTAAGAAACATAATGTTTTCAACTTGGAAGAAGACTTTCAAGAGAATTTATTTTATAATTATATAAATTATAATTATAATAGAAAATATTTATTTTATAGTAGAAAATAATTCTATTTATTTTATTTTTTGGCCACACCATGCAGCATGTGGGATCTTAGTTCCCTATCCAGGGATTGAACCCGTGTCCCCTGCATTGGAAGCATGGAGTTTTAACCACCGGACCACCATGGAAGTCCCTCTATTTATTTTATAATTTATTTTATGATAACTGTTTTTATTGTGAAAAATTTCAAACAACCATCATAAATAGAGTAATGAACCCTGATGTATCCAACCTCAACAAAAGTCAACTCATAATCAATCTGGCTTTATGCATATTTCCACTCACTAGATTATTTTGAAGCAAACCCTACACATAGTATCATTACATCTGTTAATAAACCATAAGGATTATTAAAAGAAAAACCTCAGAATACCATAATAACACATACAAATTTAATGATTCATTATTATTATTAAATATCCAGTCTGTGTTCAAACTTGTAGTTGTTTCATGACTATAATTTAAAAAAATAGTTGGAATCAATTCAAATGAGACCCAATCACTGAGACTGACTGATATGTCTCTTAAGTGTCTTTTAGGGTTCTCTTTTTCTTCCTCTTTTTTCTTTCTTTTTCAAGATTTCCTTGAAATTTATTTGTTGAGGAAACCAAGGTGTTTGTCCTGTGTAATTTCCCACAATCTGAGCATTGTTGATCTCATCCTGCAGTCTCACTTAGCATGTTCTTCTATCCTCTGTTTGTCCTGTACATTTGTAGCTAGAGCTAGAGGTCGCCTCCTTCTTGAGTCATTTAGTTGAGTATAAAACTCTCTATTAATGGTTATTTTTTCTCAGCTTTTTTTTTTTTTTTTTGCCGTACGCAGACCTCTCACTGTTGTGGCCTCTCCCGTTGCAGAGCACAGGCTCTGGACACACAGGCTCAGCGGCCATGGCTCACGGGCCCAGCCGCTCCACGGCATGTGGGATCTTCCCGGACTGGGGCACAAACCTCTGTCCCCTGCATCAGCAGGTGGACTCCCAACCACTGCACCACCAGGGAAGCCCCCCTTATCAGCATTTTGAAGATATTATTCTGCTGTCTTTAGGCTTTGGTTATTGCTATTGAGAGGTCTGCGGTCAGTCTATCTGTACTTTGTAGCAATTTATCTTTTCTCTCTGGCTGTCCTTGTCCTTAAAGTTCTCCAATTTCATTATTTTTATTTCTCTTACTTACAGCTCATTTTACTCCCTAAATTAGAAGATTCATGTCCTTCATCAATTATGGAAAATTCTCAGCCATTATCTTTCTGAAAAACTGTTCTTTCTCCTCTTCTTTCCATACATTCCTTCAGGAACTTCTATTAAGCAGAAGTTGGACCTCTCATTCTGCCTTCCATGTCTCTTATCTTTTCTTGCAAAATTTCCATCTCCATCTCTCCCAATTGGCACTCTCAGGAATTTCTTCATACTTATTTTCCAGTTCACTATTGCCCTCTTCAGCTGACTTGTCCATTGAATTTTCCATTTCAATAACCATTATTTTCCATCCTATAAACACTATTTGGTTCATTTTTAAGCAAGCCTAGTAATATATTTTAATAGCATCTTGCTCCTATATCATGCTCTGACTCCTTCCTTAATTCTTTGATGATCTTCAATGTAATTACTTTACAATCTGTATCTACCTGTTCTGTTGTCTCCAGTTCTTGGGAGTCTGGTTCAGTGGCTCCTCATCTCTGTTGGCTTTTGCTCACAATGGCTTGTTCCTTGCTTGCTCTGTGGGTCTGGACTGCACATCCCCGTGGGTGGGGCCTTAGCTGTAGAACACATGCAGCCCATACTGAGGGTGGGTTCCCTAAAGGAGCTCTATAGCTGCTTTTGCCAGATACCCCAGTGATGTTCACAGCACAGAGCTGCCGTTTACTTGTTTCTCAGCATTGGGTTCCTGGAAGGTCAATGCATGAGGGCGGGCCTGTGGCTATGTATCCCCATGGGCACATTTTAAGACAATTTGAGACAAATTCTTTTGTAGCCCCCCCTTTTTTTGCCACTGGACAGATTTTTGTGTATTCTTTGAAAGTGAAAAGCTTTAAGGCTCCTAGCTTTTTATGAGGGCGGGTGCTCAGTTCTAATCCCCCTCTGCTGTGCTCCGGCTTCTCTTGCCTTCATGATCATTGAAATGCAAGCCCTTTGGAAACTGCTAACCTCCCCCATCCAAGGCAGCCAAAGGGTTAGCCCCCCCCACCCTTTTATTTTGGACTTTGGTGTTCTCCATGTGGTAGAATAATGTCCCTCACCCCAAAGATTTCTACATCTTAATCTCCAGAATATGCTAGAGGACATGGCAAAGAGGGAATTGAGGGTGCTGATTATCTGGGTGGGCCTGATAGAAGGAATCACAGGATCCATATAAGTCAGGGAAGGAGGCAGAAGAGGGTCAGAGGGTGGTGTGACTACAGAAAAATGGTCAGAGGAAGGCAATGCTGGCCGTGAAGGTGAGGTCGGGCCCTGAGCCAAGGAATGCAGGTGGCCTCCAGAAACTGCAAAAGCTACAGAAGTTGATCCTCCCATAGAATGCAGCCCAGTGAGACCAGTGGTGGACTTCTCACCCTCAAAACTATAAGTACATAAATCTTATGTCGTTTTCAGCCACTAAGTTTGGGGTCATTTGTTATGGCAGTGATAGAAAATGAACACACTCTCCAAAATGTTTGGCTCTAGGTCTTTTTACTTTTCTGTGGACCCATCCATGTATTTCAAAGGACATTTATTATATTTCTTGCAGCATTTCTGGGTATTTCATAGCAGGGTATTTTCGCTCTGCAGTCTATCACATTGCCGGAAGCAGAAGCCCCTGCCTTCACTGTGGAAAGGTTCATTATATCTTTATTCCCAGGCCCGTTTTGTTTGGGTCCCTGCATTGTATTCTCAATCCACAAATGTCTCCTGTCATGGGAACATAAGGCCAGGAGGAGGATTAGTCCACACTTCCGCATGGGACGCCTTTAGGAACAGACACAGATGTGGGCAGAGAAGCTGTGAACTAGAATGATCTTGACGGGTCCCAAGGTCAGCGTCACACATGACTGCTCTGGTTAAAGGCCCATCCCTGTTAAAGGGATGATTGTAGAGGGGAAGAAGATTGTAATCACTACCGGATGCTTTGTGTTATATCAAGGCTCTAATTTAGCTCTTGGATAATAAAAACCTTCTCTAGAACTCTCTGGTTTGTTTCATCCTTGGACTCTGCAAAGGAGCCGGTTCTGCTTTGGCCATCGGGTGGGTGGAAGGCGGGAGCAGAGGTCTCTGCAGAGAGAGGGAGTGAGCGCTGGTCCTCAGGGCAGGTCGTGCTGTGACTGTAATAAAACCACAAGTGCTCTTGGTACCCAGCGTGGGTTTTAACATGTCAGGCATGTGGTAGGTGGTTCTGTTAATATTACCACACATGGATTCTAAATTATAGCCTCAGTGAGAACCTAAGATTACAGCAATCCTTGCAGAACTGCCCCCCTGCCCAGTTCCCCAGGGCCTGAGTGGGACCAGAGAGGAAATGTCCAGGGGACCCCTGCTGGGACATGATGTCAAGACAGCCCCCAGGGACCTCCAGGGGTTCGAAATTGCCTTCTGTGTGAAAGAAGGTAGGCCCAGAAGATTTTTCATTCAAAATTCTATTTTTAAAAAGGAAACAAAATAGTGTTTCGGCTTTTGGTAGAGATGGAGAGAAGTAACACCCTCCTCCAGGGTGTGGAAGCAATTTCCATAAATAGATGATTCCCGAGGAGCAGCGTGAGGGTCCCTGAGCAAAGAATCTTGCCTCAGGGAGGGAGGCCATGGGGAGCACTGTGAGGGTGTCCCATCTTAGGGAGCAGGTGGCATCCGCTCGGCTCCAGAGTTCGAGTCCCCTGTCACCTGCATCCTGAACATCGTTGCCAGATGGGCGACCCCCAGCCCTGCTCCCATCTTCACCCCGCCCGAAGCTCCTGACCCCGAGACGCCTCCCAGCTTTGTTGCAGACAGAAGAAGCTTGGGTCTGCCCAGACCTCCGTGCTGTCCAGCTCTTGACCTTGGCGAGCACTCAAGGACCTTGAGGGCTTTGCATAAACACAGGGATAGGGATTGCTACTTTGCTTGGTGAGGATTAAATAAGACCGTGTCCGCAAAGCACCTGGCACATAGCTGGACTCACTGTGCGTGCCTTTCCCTACATTGCTTAACACAGAGGCCTCACAGAATCACTGCTTGATACAATTTGCAGCTGATTCCACATGAGGGTGGGGAAACAGTCGACTTCTGGGTCCCGGTTCAGCGTGGTGGCCGAGGACAGGAACACTGTGTACCGTTAAGTTTGGTCCTGGGGGACTGAGCCATTACGAAGTCATGGTCCAGATGGGAAATGAGGTCCAGGAGGTGTTGGAAACCACTCGGGCTGGGTGTCGGGCACATGCCTGGCTTGGTTCTGGCTGTGCTGCTGACAAGCTGCAGGACTTTGTGAAGTGACTGGATCTCCCAGGCCCAGGACTCCCCAGCTCACGGAGTTGTTCTCGGCTACTGTCTGGTCCATGGAAAGAAGGTTATAAACCCCAGCTCCTTGGGTCTGCCTTTGACTGGCAGCTCCTGCAATGCAGCATCTCCACCTTGTACCCCTCTCCCCTTGCGGTCCTGATGCTGCCCACGGCCTGTCACCTGTCGGGCATCTCTCTGCCGGGGCTGCAGCCGGCTCAGCCCTGACTCCTGCCTGGTCCTACGCTGAAGCTAGTTCATACCACCTGGCTCACAGGAGTTGATCGTATGTTCTTTTTTAAAAAAGTTAATTTATTTTAATTTATTTATTTTTGGCTGTGTTGGGTCTTTGTTGCTGCGTGTGGGCTTTCTCTAGTTGTGGCGAGTGGGAGCTGCTCTTCGTTGTGGTGCATGGGCTTCTCATTGAGGTGGCTTCTCTTGTTGCGGAGCATGGGCTCTAGGTGCGCGGGCTTCAGTAGTTGTGGCACGCGGGCTCAGTAGTTATGGCTCACAGGCTCTGGAGTGCAAGTTCAGTAGTTGTGGCACACGGGCTTAGCTGATCTGCGACATGTGGGATCTTCCCGGACCAGGGCTCGAACCCGTGTCCCCTGCATTGGCAGGCGGATTCTTAACCACTGCGCCACCAGGGAAGCCCTGATCATATGTTCTAAGCTAACTTTAGAACCACTGCAGGAGTATTTACACAAAGGAAACTAGCAAATTCTACGGCAATGACTTCCGATGCCAACTCCCCGGAGCTGGGCCAAACTTCACAGGTTGAAGGCACCGTCTCCACTAGACGGCCCTCACTTCAGTCCCAGATGCAAGTTCTAGGGGCCCCAGGCCAGGCTCCCTTCTAATCAGCTGGCTACAAATGTGGAGGTTCTCACCACCCCCTCAGGTCCAGTGGTTTGCTAGAACGATTCACAGAACTCAGGAAAATGCTATACTTAGGGTTACAGTTTTTTTATGACACAGGGACCCAAATCGGAACAAAGGGAGAGATGCATTAAGGTGTCGTCCCCAGGGACACGCTATCTTCCTGGCACGTCCCTGTGTGATGATACGCAGAGTACTGCCAACCAGGGAAGCTCCCCTGACCTTTGGTGTCGGACTTCTTATTGGGGTTTCATGAAGTAGGCAAGAATGATTGAATCGTTGCCCGTGTGATTCCATCTCCATCCCCCCTCCCCTACTCACACTCCCCAACCCCCATCATCACTCCAGGTCCCAGCCCCGTAATCACATTGTTGGTTTTTCTGAGTCACCTTGTTAGCATAAACCAGCAGGTGTGGTCCAAGGGATCCATCACCGCTAACAATAACAGGTAAGGCTTGGGAAATTCCAAGGGTTTCTAAACCCTTGCTGCCCCCAGGAACTAGGGACAAAGGCCAGTCAAATTCTCTATTACTCAGCTTCAAATCAGCGCCCACTCCACACGGCGTCCTTCTTGGCGCCCCACTCCTGTTTCCTAGCGTGAACACTTGGGCGGGCCAGACTCATCTTCTGCCTCCAGTCAAGGTCAAAGGTTGGTAGCAAGCCTCTGGTCAGGGGTCACTGGTCCAACCAGTGGGGCGGGGTGGTATGGGTCATAGGACGTGAACCATGACCCCCTAATCTTCGTCTTTAGCTGCAGCTACGTACAGGCCTTCACTGGGGCTCCTGGAAGCGTGGGCACCAGGATCGGAGGGTCTGCTGCGACAGGGAAGGGATGTCAGCTAAGGTACCAGGTGGGGAGGTTTTCCTTGTGGCTGCATTAAGCCCTTAACACCACAGTTTCCTCCCAGGGAGGCTGATCTTGTCTTTCCTTTTGTAAATTTCTTCCCGATGTTCTCAGGCTCGCACACAGCAGCACAGCCTGGCCCATGAGGTCTCCTCCCCTCCTGTGACTCCCTGAGACAGAAGACCCTGGATCCGTGTATTTTCAGAAATCAAGACATCGATCAACGTTTGTCCCAAAAGCAATAACTATGATGAAGTACCTACTACGTGCTAGCTCATGAGTAGGGAGAGGTGTAGAAAGCTTCAGGATAGCGCTGTTGGGTAGAGAGAAACTGTGAACCACGTAGGCAATTTAAATTTTTCTAGCCGCCACACTAAAAACGTGAAAAGAAACAGGCCAAATGAATTTAAATAATGTATTTTATTTAACTCAAAACTATTACCATTTCGACATGTAACCAATGTGAAAATTGTTAATGAGATATTTCACATTTTTTTCAAAATATTCAAAATCTAGTGACTATTTTATGCTTATAGCATGTGTCAACGAGGACCAGCCCCAATTCAAGGGGTCAGTAACCTCCTGTAGCCTGTGGCTGCGTATTGGACAGCACAGCTACAAGTTGATTATATGTATAGTTTATATATTTTAAAATTATATATATTACATATTTATTTCTTTTCTTGTACTCAGTATTTCATAATGACTATAAGGGAAAAGAATCTGAAAAAGAATATATATACATATATATAACTGAATCATTTTACTGTGCACCTGAAATTAACAGAACATTGTAAATCATCTATACTTCAATAACAAATAAAATTATATAGATCACATATTTACCTCTTTGGTCTTATATATATGTATAAATATGATATATTTTCTTCTCTGGAGGAAAGATGCTGGGGAAAACCGTCTTCAGGAGGCCTGGTGCCTATATCCTGGCTCCACTGTTTGCTGGTAAGTTACCAGCCCTCCTGAGCCACTGTTTCCTCATCTGTGGAATGGAGCTAATAACACAGGCACAGAATCGTTGGGAGGGTTAAACGAGCTACTCTGTGGAATATGGTACAGAACACGTGATTGGTTAATACCTAGCTTGTTCTCTGTTCTCAAGGACTTCAAGTCATGACACAGATCCAGATATTAAGTTGGCTTCTGACCCACCTTGGCCAGAATTCTAACGAAGAAATCACAGCCAACAAAGATCAGGTTCGTTGTGCAGCAGGTAGAACGCCAGTTCTGTGGGCTGTCAGTGAGGCCCGATCAATGTATCAAAGTTATCCACGGTCAAACACATCAGGACTTCACAGAGCCTTAAGGTATTGACAGGATGTGTTGTGAATCTCTGAAAGTGGGATGTGTCCAGATTCCTTTGACCATGTAGCTTTTTCTATAGAGCCTCTCAAGGAGAGACAGGGAACACCTTGGTGGGCTCCCTGCTGTTTATATCAATTATAAGAATCAACCACACGGAGCATGCCTTAAACTCACTTTATTCCCTTGACTGCGCTGGTTTGGGTTTAACACGTTCAGAGCAATTTATGCTGGAATGGAAGGGTTGCCTAAGAGTATGGGCTTTTCAGACAGGTTAGATAGAGCATCCAAGATTCACAGAGCGATGTTACAGCTGGAAGACTCAAGACTGCCTGCTTCCACCGCTGCCCCTCCCGGCCCCCTCCAAGCACATGGCTTGACCGCCTCTGTCCCATAGTGCTTCTGTGAACATTGGGGTGCATGTACCTTTTTGAATTAGAGTTTTAGTCTTTTCTGGATATATGCCCAGGAGTGGGATTGCTGGGATTCCATATGTGGCAACTCTAGTTTTAGTTTCTTAAGGAACCTCCATACTGTTCTCCATAGTGGCTGAACCAATTTACATTCCCACCAACGGTGTAGGAGGGTTCCCTTTTCTCCACACCCTCTCCAGCATTTGTTATTTGTGGACATTTTTTTTTTTTTGGCCGTACCACGTGGCTTAGCGGGATCTTAGTTCCCTGGCCAGGGATTGAACTCGGGCCCCCTGCAATGGAAGCATGGAGTCTTAACCACTGGACCGCCAGGGCAGTGCCTATATGTGGGCTTTTTAGTGATTGCTATCGCCAATGTTGAGTGGCTCTGCTGGCATTGTGTGCTTCACAACTTTGGCAACCACAGACCTTAGGTGTGTGCGACGCACTGGCAAAAACATACGTGGACTGCTGCAGGCTCCGTGCCCCGGTGGGAACAGATGCTGCCACGTGGGGTCCCCCCTGAACTGCTCAGAGCCCCTGACTGGGCTTTGGCCCCTCCTCCCAGGCTCCCAGGCGGCCTCACTCGTGCCTGTAGACGGTTCTCAGGGTTGCTGCTCTCCTGAACCCTGTCTGGGTCGCTGACTGCTCACAAGGCGGGGCTGTTGCTGCCGCATCCCTGCCCTGGACGCCGCCTCTTTGGGGGCTGCTGAACTTGGGGGCCCGCTCGCCAACTGCCCCGCCGCATGGAGCTCGCCCAGGTTTGGTTTAGAGATGGGGAGAAGGCCCCTCCCCCACTCTGAGCCCAATCTGTCGGCTCACCTTGAGCCTCTGAAAATAGGAGCCTCCCGCCTTCCTGCCTCTCCTGCCTCGGCCCCCAGCGACCCTGACAGCCGGCTCCTTAAACGCCTGGGGCGTCTCTGGCTGCATCTCCTTGAGAACAAGCACTTGGGATTTCCCAGGACCTTCGCAGTCCTTGGCTGTCTCAGTCCTCACCCAGCCCCCGGATGCTCGTTACCCCACTCCTCATATTAGAAAACCGAGGCTCAGAGATACGGCAGTGCTCGTTCAAAAATCATAATGATGGCGAGTCCCAGGTCTGGGTTTGAATCCACCTTGTCCATGCAGTCCACAGGGATTTATTGAGCACCTACTGTGTGCTGTCTGCATCCAAGGCCCACGCTCTTCCTACACTGCCTGCTGCCTCTCAAAGTGCTGCCCAGGAGCGGGTCAGAACAGGAGGCTTGGGGTGGGGATGGGGGGAGGTGGGTGCCAGGCCCGAGGGGATGTGCTTGTGCCCTGTCTCACCACTAGATGGCGATGCTGGCCCGGCCGCCCAGCCTGTGCTGGGGGAGCAGCGTCCAGCCCTACAGCCGCTTTGGGCCCTGTTGTTCATGAAAGCAGGACAGCCTTGGCAGTGCTGGGAGAGCACTTTAAAGAGGCCAGCAAGCCACCCCCGAGAAGTTCTTGTCCGTGGAAAGCTGGAGCCTGAGGGGACTCTGAGACTCCCCCGCTCCTTCCTGCATTTTGGTTTCTCAGAAGTTCCAGCTGTGGAAGGTTCAGAAGGCCCAAGAAGGTGCTGGAGGATAGACCCTAAGCCCAGCTTCTGGAAGGAGGTCGATGGGGTTAATTTGGGGGGCTTCCCCGCCCCCCGTAAACTTAATTTAAAAACGTTTCAAGCCTGCAGAAGAGTTGAAAAAATAGTACAATGGGGACTTCTCTGGTGGTCCAGTGGTTAGGACTCTGCGCTTCCACTGCAGGGGGCGTGGGTTTGATCCCTGGTGGGGGGAACTAAGATCCCGCATGCTGCACGGCAGGGCCAAAAAAAAAAAAGGTACAATGAACACCCATTTCTACCTCACCTAGATCACCGCTTAACATGCGGACACACCAGCTTGGTCTCTTCCTCACTCGTGTGTGTGTGTGAACCACATGAAAGTCAGTTGTAGACAGGACACTCCTCCCCCTCCCCCCATCAGTTCACCTCAGCTTGCCTCTCCTAAAAGCAAGGCCATTCCCTCACTTAACCATGATGCTGTTCTTTGTGGTTTTACTTTTTAAGAAAAGAAAGGAAGGGAAAATGTATCTGGCTTAAGAACTTGAAAGATCTCCAGTGAGATATCGTTGCCAGGAGTGAAAACATTAAGACGCCGAATGTTTAAAAGATTCATCCCTGGGAGTTCCCTGGTGGTCTAGTGGTTAGGATTCTGTGTGTTCACTCTGTACCCCGGCTTAAATCCCTTCGCTGTACGGCAGAAATTTTTTAAAAATTTCTTTTAAATCGAAGTCTAGTTGATTTACAGTGTTGTGTTAATTTCTGCTGTACAGTAAAGTGACTCCGTTATACATATATATACATTCTTTTTAATAGTTTTTTCATTATGGTTTACCCCAGGGTATTGAATATAGTTCCCTGTGCTCTACAGTAGGACCTTGTTTTTTATCCATCTTAAACCACAAGTCTGTTCTCTATGTCTGTGAGTCTGTTTCTGTTTCATAGATAGGTTCATTTGTGCCATATTTTAGATTCCACATGTAAGTGATATCATGTGGTATTTGTCTTTCTCTGTCTGACTTACTTCACTTAGTATGATAATGTCTAGGTCCATCCATGTTGCTGCCAATGGCATTATTTTATTCCTTTTTATGGCTGAGTAGTATCCCATTGTGTATATGCTGTATAGCAGAAATGAACACAACATTGAAAATCAACTATATTTCAATAATAAAAAAAGATTCATCCCTCTTTCACTTGCTTTGAGAGAAGTTTTCAGCTTGACGGCGGACTAGGCTTGGTGTTCCTGAGGACAGGTCTGTGTCTGACCCACCAGCAGAGGGTGAATTCACAGAAGACAGCCCCTGGGGCCCTGGCTGGGCGGGAGCTTCATGCTGGCTCAGTGCCAGACCAGGGCCCAGGACATTCTTTTTTTTTTTTGCGGTATGTGGCCCTCTCACTGTTGTGGCCTCTCCCGTTGCAGAGCACAGGCTCCGGACGCGCAGGCTCAGCGGCCATGGCTCACGGGCCCAGCCGCTCCGCGGCATGTGGGATCTTCCCGGACCGGGGCACGAACCCGTGTCCCCTGCATTGGCAGGCGGACTCTCAACCACTGCGCCACCAGGGAAATCTCCCCAGGACATTCTTAATGCAGGCCCTGCCCACGGCAGCTTCCAGGAGCAGGAAGGGGCTCAGCTGCCCCCAGGATTCCAGCAAAGGGCCTGGGAGGGTGATTCTCAGAATGAATGGTGGCTGAATGTCCTTTTCTGTATCCGAGAGCTGGGCTGGGGGTTAAACTCTGCCCCTGCTTAAAGAGAGCAGGGGGCGGGAACTCTGGACAGAGGGGTTTGGAGCCAGATCTTGTTTGTGGAGAAGATGGGGAGAGGGCGGGGCACAGAGGTGGGCTGAAGCCTACTGTTCCGGACCCCAGGCTCGAGCTGGCTGCACATGGCAGTGGGGGTGGGCGGGGCTGAGGAGCTGCTGTTTGCTGGGAAGAAAAAGTTCCCTCTAGCACATGTGGACCCCAGCTTGAGTGGATTCTTCTAGGCGCAATTACCCTAAGCATTTCCCTGGCCATGGGGCTGTCTGTTACAACAGCTGGGGCCTTGATGGAGGACAGGCAGGCCCTTGGGAAGTCAGGGACCCCCTCCGTGTGGCTGCTTACACGTTCAGTGACCTCTGAAAGGAGTCTCTGAGTTTCTGTCCCTCCAACCTGTCCTGGTCAATCCGTCTCAATCACACACAAGGCCAAGCCTGGTTTCCTGACCTTATGACGTCTGAGTGACACACACACACACACAAACACACAGTTCTAAAAGAAAAAAATAATGAATGCACAGCTACATCCAGGAATGCACCCAGGCATTACAAAGCTTCCAGGAATTCATTCACATGAGCTGGGCGTTGATCTGGCACTGATTGGGACGGGGTCTTGGTGGCGTCTGGTCCCACCCTGGGTGCCGGGGCCGGAGGGGTTTCTGGTCCATGTGCTCTACCCCACAGCCTTTTGGGTGTCCTGACGGACCTTTCTTTGGTGGTCTCCTCTCCAGAGTGAGGGGAGAAGGGGCCACCTTTGCGTCCTCCTGGACGATGCTGTTAGGATGCAAGCCCGTGCCTCCTGGTGTGCCCTTTTTCAGCTCTGTGCTCTGAGGCAGGGTTATTTCTGGGGAAATAAACAGCCAGGGACACGGAGCAGCTGGTTGCCTCCCCTTCCTTTGCAGGCCAGTCCTAATTTCTCTGCAAACACACCGCCATCCGCTTTTGCCCACCACATGTGAGGCCAGACCAGGAGGGAATTCAGTAACGCCCTTTCCTTGGGTCCATGTCTTGGTGGGCCTGGCCATGATGGACTCCCGGGGTAGACAGATGACTCACTGCTGGACCCTGGGAATGTCAGCCCTCCCTTACACGCTCGAGGTGAAGCTGATGAGTCATCAGTGCCAAAGTGACACCTAAGGGTGCCTGGCTACTGCCACAGAGCACTGATTCTCTAACCTTTGAGTCTCAGGAGCTCATTAAACTCTTAAAATTATATGAGACCTGGGAGAGCTTTAGAGGATGTGGATTATATCTATAGATATTTAGCATCTTAAAAATGAAAACAGAAAATTTAAAGCCATTCATTCCTTTCACTGAGTGCTCAGCAACCTAAAACAATCATGTATATATATAGACCGCTATACCAAAACCTCATGGTAATGACAAACCAAAAATCTATAATAGATATAGACACAAAAAAGAAAAAGGAATCCAAACACAACACTAAAGAGTCATCAAATCACAAGAGAAGAGAACAAAAGAGGAAAGGGAAAAAAAGACCTACAAAAACAAATCCAAAACAATGAACAAAAATGGCGATAAGAACATACTGTACATATCAATAATTATCCTAAATGTAAATGGATTAAGTACTCTAACCAAAAGACATAGACTGACTAAATGGATACAAAAACAAGACCCACATTTATGCTGTCTACAAGAGACCCACTTCAGACCTCTCACCGAGTGCTTTTATTCTCTGACCCTCAGCTGCTTTTAAGTGTGTCCACTGCCGTTGGTCACTTTTGCTCTCCTCCCAGAAGCTGCAGGCTTTAGGACCCTCCACCCCTCCAATACGCACGCACATGCAGCAAAAGGCTCGCTCCTATGGTGCAGCTGTCTTAGTGAGCTATGATGAGGTCACCTAAGTGTTTCTCGCTAAAGTGTGAATGACTGCCAGCCCCAGAGCTGCCAGGAAAAACCTGACTGGAAGAGGAGGCATGCTCAGACAAATACTTCTCTCCCTCTCTGGCTTTTCTAGCCATGTGACAATAGAAAGAACATTCTACCACCCGTGGGAGTTACTGTGGAGTTTTCGACTCCAAGTTCCTGGACTCTTTCTGCCCTTCAGAGCTGCTTCTCCTCTTCCACGTCTAGGCCTTTAAAAAGACACTCCCAACCCCACTAGTGTGGTGGGAGGCCCCAGAAGTGGGGCTTGAGTACTGTCTCCAGAACCTCAAATTTTAGTACCACTGTTTCCTGTCTGTGGAATCTGAAACCTTTCATCCTCAGTTTACCTTTAAACCACTGCTCTAAACTACTTTGAATGGCTCTTTGACTCATGCATGTAATGTCACTCAGATTCACTGAGTTACGCAGTTTTCCCCAAGGTTGACGCTCTTCATCAGACAATATAAAAAAAAAAAATCACATTCGAGAACACTGCCACCCGTCTCAACAGAAACATCCTCAAATATTTGGAGGCTGTCAAGCTCAGGACGGCAGAGATGAGTTTTCCAAATTTCTAATTTTCGCTTGAATGCTCGGATTTTTTCATTGGTGGCAAATACTGTCGTTGTTTCCCTTGAAATGACAAGCTCACTTTGTTCCTTTTCGAAGAAATGTCTGTCAAATACCCAAGTCTGAATAGCCATTGTGTGTTTGTCATTCTTTTAGTTCAAATGAGATTTCATTCTTTCAAGTTATTGAAAATGTTATTTTCAAAATGTTACTTTCAAAAATGTTACTGCATGAGAAAAAGCATCCAGATCGGCTCACACCACAAACAGCCCCGTAGGTGCTTCTCTCCCAACAACGGTGGTCTTGGGGTGCCCCGTAGAAGAACTCTAGGCCACCTTGAATTCTATACACTTAATATTTTTTACGGCTTCATCAGGGAGAATCTTCTTTTAAAAAATTCTTTTTCATACTCTTTTCCATTATGGTTTATCACAGGATATTGAATATAGTTCCCTGTGCTACACAGTGGGACCTTGTTGTTTATCCATTTCCTATATAACAGTTTGCATCTGCTAACCCCAAACTCCCAATCCATCCCTTCACCAGCTCCCTCCCCCTTGGCAACCACAAGTCTGTTCTCTATGTCTGTGAGTCTGTTCCTGTTTCATAAATTCATTTGTGTCATATTTTAGATTCTACATATAAGCGATATCACATGATGTTTGTCTTCCTCTGTGTGACTTACTTCACTTAGTATGAAAATCTCTAAGTCTGTCCATGTTGCTGCAAATGGCATTACTTCATTCTTTCTTGTGGCTGAGTAATATTCCATTGTGTATATGCACCACATCATCTTTATCCGTTCATCTGTTGATGGACATTTAGGTTGTTTCCATGTCTTGGCTATTGTGAATAGTGCTGCTGTGAACATAGGAGTGCATGTATCTTTTCGAATTATAGTTTTGTCTGAATATATGCCCAGAAGTGGGATTGCTGGATCATATGGTAGTTCTATTTTTAGTTTTTTAAGAACCTCCATACTGTTCTCCATAGTGGCTGCACCAATTTACATTCCCACCGACAGTGTAGGAGGGCTCCATCAGGGAGAATCTTAAGAGGAACTGGCACATGTGATGGAGAATCACATGGCCACTGCTGCCTGAGCAGTGCAAAGGCCCGCAGCTTTACCCACTGCTGTTTTGTGCTCCCGCAATGCAAACACCGGCGAAACTCAAGTGACGTTTCAGTGGGACCATGAAAATAATTTTGACCTCATGGACTCCCTTAAGGGTCTCTTGGGAGTCCAGCTTGCCTGGACTGTGCTTTGAAACCCTGTGGGCGGGAGCATCCGATATGTTCCCTCAGTGTTTTCTTAGCACGGCTCCCAAGGCCCCATGGGCTGGGCTCCCGGCAGAAGCTCCGTAAGTGCCCGCTGGCTGAAGGCTTGGCATCTCTGTGAGGCAAGTTTAGGGAACAGAGTCTGGATAAAGGAGAAGCTAATGCCCAGAGCCAGGGGACTGCTCTCTGGAGACTAGTAGGTTTGGGGAAGTGCCCAGGCATAGGTATTTTCTAAATATTTAAATGATTTTAAAATCCCACCACAAGAAAACTAACTGCAGGGCTGTGAAGCCAAGAGCAGAGAGGCAGCCCAACTGCAGGGGCAAAGCCACAGTCTTCTCTCTGCTCCCCTGGCTTCTCCTTAGAACAGTCTAGACGGGGCACCTTGACCTTCGACCACAGGCCCTGGGCTGTGTTGCTGTGTGGCTTCCAGGGCCCTCCTGAGGAATGTGCCCTCAGGGGCCCAGGCGGGGATGAGGGCACTGGCACCACTGGGTGCCATTGGAATCAGAGGAACAGCTCCTGACTCTGGAAGGGATGTGGCCACAGAGCGTTGGAGCTGCACCGGTCAGGGTTAGGAGGCCAGGGAGCTGTGAGTGCCCTGCCCTCCAGGCCTCCATCAGGGGTCTCCCTGCAATTCTCATCCTGAGAAAGACCTGCAACCCCCCAGAACCCTCTCTTTGGCCCTGCTTCACCCCAGGGGACCCTTAGTAAGTCACCACTGTTTCCCGGAGTGGCCGTGATTTTAATTCTGTGCCCAAGTCACACCCCGAGACAGGCTGACCAGCTCCAGCCTCTGTGGCCCCGGCCCCGAGCACTCTGTCCAGGCACAGGGGTCAAGGCCCAGAAGCCCATGGGCTCCATCATCATCCATGAGCCTCCCTCCTCGGGCCGTATCTGTGGCTTTGAGGAGGTGGCTGGTGCCAGTGAGGACAAGGCTTTTCTGGTTCTGGGAGATATTTTTGATTTAGTTTTTGTAAGTGTCCCCTGCCCTCCAGAGAACAACCCCTGGGCTACTGGTCTGAAAAGCTTCCCCGGTGATTCTACTGCATGGCCTGGAGAGAACTTGGTTTGTTTATTTATTCCTTACAATTGACTATTCAGCAGGAAACCAGGGAAGATATTTATTTTTGCGGTACGCGGGCCTCTCACTGTTGTGGCCCCTCCCCTCGCGGAGCACAGGCTCCGGACGCGCAGGCTCAGCGGCCATGGCTCACGGGCCCAGCCGCTCCGCGGCATGTGGGATCTTCCCGGACCGGGGCACGAACCCGTGTCCCCTGCATCGGCAGGCGGACTCTCAACCACTGCGCCACCAGGGAAGCCCAGGGAAGATATTTTTGAGATCTAGGTGGAAAGCAGAGCTATGTAACCCCACCTGAGGTTATGCAATTTAAAAAACTAGCAGTATGTTCCTACGTAGCTTACATATATAGATTATTCAGCCAGGACTGTATTTGAAATTTGGTTAACACTCTCATTGATTATGTTTATCGTCCTGTAATCAATTTCAAAGAGGTATTTGAAATCTCGAAGACCAAGTTTCTCAACAGCATTACAAGCTTGTAAGAAAAGTAGCATTACTTTATGATGACATGAAGGGTAGAGAAACCATTTTTGTGTTTCCACAGGCTTACGATCAAATTTTCCTGAAACTTGGAATCCTGGGTGTCTTTGTCCGCTCAGGCTGCCATAGCAAAATACCATAGGCTGGGTGATTTAGACGACAGAAATTTATATCTCACAGCTCTGGAGTCTGGAAGTCCAAGATCAAGTGCCGGCTGATTCACCTCCTGGTGAGAGCTCTCTTCCTAGTTTGTAGTTGGCCACGTTCTTGCTGCGTCCTCGCCTGGCAGAGAGAGGGAGCAAGCTCTCTGGGTGTCTCTTATTATAAGGGCACTATTCGCATCATGAACTCCCGCACCCCATTATCTTATCTAACCCTAATCACCTCCCAAAGGCCCCATCTCCAAACACCGTTACATTGTGGGGTTAGGACTTCAACATATGAGTTTTGGGAGGACACAAATATTCAGTCCATAAAACTGGGCTAAAAGCAAGCCTTAAAAGTTAATTTACAGTAAACATAGTGAGAGAACTCTAGAGAAGTTTACCTAACTCTGGAGTATGTAGTTACGTACATTACAGGGAGTGTGAGGCCTAGAAAACTGGAGGCAGCCATCTCTAGGTTGCCTGGTCCCTGGAGGGGTGTACTGATACTGCAGAAATTAAGTGTGAGAATCCAAGGTCCAAGGAGCAAGTGTGTCTTCCCTCCTCTCAGGAACTGCTCTGTGCCCTGGTTCAGGAGTGCCCTGCTTGCTGGAGATTTTCCATCCACTCCTGTCATATCACCCAGGTAAGGACCAGAGTGAAGAAGGCCACGTGCCTATTATTTACTACAAGGTCGTTAGTGAGAAATCTGTCTCAGATCCAGAACACCTCATACGTGCATTTGGGATAAAATTAATAAAGATGAACTTCAAAAGCCAAAAATGTTAAGTAAAAAAAAAAAAAACAGGAGGTGCTTATATACAATGGAATATTACTCAGCCATAAAAACGAATAAAATAATGCCATTTGCAGCAGCATGGATGGACCTAGAGATTATCATACTAAGTGAAGTAAGTCAGCCAGAGACAAATATCATTTGATATTGCTAATATGTGAAATCTAAAAAAATGAACTTATTTACAAAACAGAAATAGAGTCACAGATGTAGAAACAAACTTATGGTTACCAGAGGCAAAGGGGGGGAGGGATAAATTGGGAGATTGGGATTGACACATACACACTACTATATATAAAATAGATAACTAATAAGGACCTACTGTCTAGCACAGGGAACTCTACTCAATACGCTATAATGACCTATATAGGAAAAGAACCTAAAAAACAGTGGATATACGTATATGTATAACTGATTCAATTTGCTGTACAGCAGAAACTAACAGAGCATTGTAAATCAACTCTACTCCAATAAAAATATAAAAAAAACAGGTGAAAAGTTATGTATGCTGAATGATTATAACTAGGCAAAATACCCTCTAGATAGAAGAAAAAATAAAAAAGAAATGGCTGAAATGATTAACATGATGGCAGCTGCAAGGTGACACATTTGGTGATTTTAATCTGTCTTTCCTCCTAAGGTTTTCTTAAAGAGTGTATATTAATTTGACAATTGAAAAAATTAAAAAGAAATCCTTTGCCTGAAGGTCACAATGAGTCCAACGGTGGAATGGCTGGAAGCAGGACCTCGGTCCTTGTCTTCTTTGAAGAAAGAATTCAGCAAAGAGACCAAGATTGTGAAATAGAGACAGCGTTTATTAGAAGCACAGTATGTGTGGAAGAGCACACAGGCGAACTTGGAGTGAGTTGCACGCAGTAGCGGCGGCTTAGGTTGCTCCTATGGGGGGACGTCTTCCAGGTTGTCTCTGGCCAGTCATCTGGAAGTGTCAGCAGGAGACTGGTTACAGCTGCTCACCTGAGGCCTATCTATCTCCTGCCTCAACAATAGAGAATCTCTCTGTGTTAGTTATCTATTGCTGCGTTACAGGTTACGCCAAAACACAGCAGCTTCAAACAACACCCTCGTTATCTTTCAGTTTCTCTGGTCAGGAGTCCAGGCCTGGCTGAGCTGGGTCCCCTGGCAGCCCTGGGCCAGACGTGCCACCAAGGGTCTGGGGTCTGGGGAAGCAAATATTACAAATTGAACTTGTAAGTTATACTAAGCTCATGGAATATATTTGAGTGTCTTGTTTCTCTTTCTGTTTTTCGATTTGGGGTTTCATACATGATTGCTAAAGTTTTTCGTTGTGACCGTGCTCTCCCTGTGCTTGTGTGAATCCAGATCTCACAAGCCCTGGAGGTTTGCATTGCGGACCTTGGTCTTCTTGGCAGCGTTTATGGTGTGTTTGGAGCTGGTTCCAGCAGTGGCTGGAGAAGGGGTTGCAGAATTTCTTGGCAGTCAGAGTCTTCCTTGGGGAGATGCATTATCAGGCATGATGGCATGGGGTGGGGGGACCATGGCTTGTACTATTCAGTAAGATGAGAATGAAATAGAAGCCCTGTTATTTTTTATTTTATTTATTTATTTATTTATTTTTTAATTTTTTTTTTTTTTGCGGTACACGGGCCTCTCACTGTTGTGGCCTCTCCCGTTGCGGAGCACAGGCTCCGGATGCACAGGCTCAGCGGCCATGGCTCACAGGCCCAGCCGCTCTGCGGCATGTGGGATCTTCCCGGACCGGGGCACGAACCCGTGTCCCCCGCGTCAGCAGGCGGACTCTCAACCACTGCGCCACCAGGGAAGCCCAGAAGCCCTGTTATTTGAAAACACAAATGCTATCCATGCAGGGACATGCGCCCTTGACCTGGGGTCTTGGTGACAGCTGGGCCCTCTGGCATCTGCTGCACACCCGTCTCTCCGGGACCAAGGTCTTCTGACCTCCTCCCACAAGTGTAGCCTCTCAGGGAGTTTGTGTGTGTGGGGTCCTCCAGGTTCCCAGAAAGGCCTTTAGGGACTCGCGGCTCCTGGCCTCCCTGCCCAGTCATGGTTTGGCTGACCTGCCCCTGGACTGGACCCTGGTGGGCAGGGCTGGGCAGGGCCATGAGGAGCTCACATTTCCAACCATCAGCTCCTTTCCTCTCAGGAGAATCCTATGAGCAGCCCTCAAGCCCTCAGGGAGCGGCTGCGTCATGCATCCAGGAAAGCAGCCCTGTTCCAGGCCTCTCCCTGAGGACACCCCGCCCCTGCCGGGGTCCCAGCCCCTTAGCAGCACAAGGACTATTAAGTGGACGGATGTGGTTAAGTATGCGAGGCTTTCTAGGGCAGGACTTCCAGACCTGAGCTGTGGAGGAGGGTTGTGGGGAATAAGCACAAGCACAGACTGGTCATGCCAGCATGTGGGGCTCCCGAGAAAAGCTTTTGGAACTAGAGGATACGTGTGTCATTGGAGGCCACCTTCTCCAAAGGCTCGAAAAGCTACTGCTTAAACTTCGGGTCACAAATCCTACACCAGTGGGTTCTTGATTCCCAGTCATTAAGAAAACATACCAGACTGTTTATAATAAAAATGGGGAATGGCCAAAGGTCCAAGAGGGGGATGCAGTGCAGACGGCCATGGCTGCTGAAACACAGCAGGGGTGTGTTTGGAGAGAGCATCGCAGACTGCAGGGGTGCACTGGGAGGCTGCGAGCAGAGCTGGGCAGGAACAAAGGGTGGCCCGATCTCCACCCAGGCCCTGTCCAGATCCCGTCTGGAGAGGGCACCGCCCCTGGCACTTCTGTCAGTGGACACCCACTGCCACCCTCCCTGGGTCCTCAGTTCCTCTGCTGGGAAAGATGATCTCACCAGCTTGGTGACTCTGGCAGAAATATGGAGTCAGCCAAGCCTGAGCAGAGACTGAGTCGTGTAACCTCCCTTGGCCAGCAGGGAGTGAGGAGGGAGAGGGCTTAACTTTCTCCTGCCACATAGTGGGAGGCAAGGCCTGGCTCCCACCAGACAGATAGGGAGCGAGCTCGCTTGGCTGATAACACCAAATATCAGGTGTCTCCACAGTGGCCAAGAAACCGTGCTATTTTAACCATGCATTTGAAATGCCTGGTAAAAGAATTCTGTATGTTTATGTTGTTGATTATTATATATATATCATATAGAATACATTTAATATACAGGTTACAATTATATACAATATAGTAGATAACATATACATATATATATATATATATATATATATATATATATATATATATATATATACTGTTCAACAAAAGCATCAGAGCTGAACATAACAGATCATTCTTGCTCTTTTTCCAATCTTACAAAAACATGTATACAAGCACTGGCTGGATTGTGGTAAGCCATTGGAGCTCACTGTTTATATTGTTCTTTTGAGCTGTTGCTGTTTGAGTTCAGAAGAAAGAAACTGTGGTAGAAATGCCCGTGGAAACACTCATTCTCTAATCTACTTGGTTTTATTCATTTTGAAAGACATGTATCTTCTGGTGGCATCAGAGGCTTCTGACGTCGGGTTTCAAGATGGTGATTCCCACCAGGAAACCTCTAAGAGCCCATGGCAGAAAACATACAGTTTGGGAATGACCAAGGTTTATGTCAGAGCTTGGAATAAGTACTGAACCCAGTCTGGTGGAGTTATGATTGGGCTATCCTGTCCAACATTGGGACAGTCAGATAAATAAGAACACAGACCATTCATTTTGCCCCCCACACTTACAATCACTCTATTTTAAGGTCTGTGCCAAGCACAGCTGACAGAAATGGAGGTTACAGTCTGGTGGAAGAGACAACACATAATTAGAATGTTATAATGACCTATACTTCTTAAGAGTATGACTACTGAGCCAGTGAGCCACAACTACTGAAGCCCGCGCACCTATAGCCCATGCTCCACAACAAGAGAAGTCACCCCAATGAGAAGCTTGTGCACTGCAACGAAGAGTAACCCCCGCTCACCACAACTAGAGAAAGCCTGCGTGCAGCAACAAAGACCCAACGCAGCCAAAAAAAAAAATAGTATGTTGGTGGCTGTGAAGTCCCAGAATAGACTCAGGGTATCTTTCTGGAGAGTTGATTCCGTTCTACAGGAAATAATTTAAAATCAAATAATGTTATAATAACCACAGTTGGGAACAAAACCCACTTGGATATATTGTGGAGTAGAATGTAAAATATGAAGTGGATATTGGCGAAAATTGTGGAGTAAGGACTTCTGAAATCTCTCTCTGTAAGAGCAATGAGAAAGTTGGCAAAAAAGGTCAGAATCAACTTTTTTAGAACTCTGGAAATTAACCACAGGCTTGCAGAAATCTGGGAAATACTTATTCAAGAAAAATGGCAGAATCTTGGTAAAAATGATGGGCTTTGTGGCATTTTATTCAGTCCTAGTCCTATCTACTATGATAGTTTTGAAAAATAACAGCCCCATTTGCAGTGAACATCAGCAGTCTGGCAGCCACCTAAGGGAGCAGACCTGGCCTGGAGCTCTTTCAAAACCCCATCACCAGAGAACTGTCATTGTTTGACCTGCTGGTGGTTCCCTGGAAGATCCCTTTTACAGGGCTGTCTGTATCTGACCAGACTCTGAACACACACAGTGTGAAAAACCTTTTCCCAGGAAACATTTGTTGAAAACAATTACAGGCAATTGATAACAGCTGGGTTAAATAATAGACTGATCAAAAAGCTTAATAGGAAAAGCTGCAGAATGAGATGTCCAGAGGGGTGTTGAAAAGCTCTAAAATATTCCTGGGAATCTAGAAGGCCACCTTCATGCGTAGGGCTGTGAGCATGCTCAGAGCTGTATGCAGACTCAAGAAAGACCTGAGAAAGCTCAAAATTCTCACCTCTGGCTGGTCTTGAGGCTCTGTGAAAGCAGGAAGTGAAGGCTGTAGGAGTTGTAAACTGCCTGGCTGAGTGTGAAGGCACATCCAACACACACACACACACACACACACACACAGCCCTTCAGCACAGACTGGCAGACTTACTGGTTCCAAATGTTTAAGGAAATCTCTATCCAATCATTAACTGATCACTAGGCTAACTGAGAAGAAACTTCAGAGACCACATATGACAAAGAATACCCTACTATGTAGAAGTAGTTCAAAAAAGGCAGTAAACAAACAAAACAAAAACTCAACTACAACAAACAGCAAAAAACAGCAAACCCTGGGGAGATGGAGAGCTTGTTTTTCAGAATTGCCATAGCATATTATTTCAAATGTTCAGTTTTTCACAAAATGTTCTCAAAAAATTATGAGACATGGGAATTCCCTGCTGATTCAGTGGTTAGGGCTCAGTGCTTTCACTGCTGGGGCCTGGGTTCGATCCCTGGTCAGGGAACTAAGATCCTGCAAGCTACATGGTGTGGTCAAAAAAAAAAAATTATGAGACATGAAAAGATACAAAGTACAACCCATTCACAGGAAAAAAGCAATCAATAAAAACTGTCCCTGAGGAAACCTAGATGTTGGACTTACTAGATAAAGACTTTAAATTAGCTATTTTAAATATGTTGAAAGAACTAAAGAAAACCATGTCATACTACAAGAAAACATATGTATAAGTAACATATAATTTATATATCTTTATTGATGTTCTCTATTTGTTGTGACATCATTCTCATGCTTTCCTTTAGTATAATATGGATATATATACATATAAAATAAAAGTACAATAACTAATATGGAAACTTCACCAGAAGGGCTCAACAGTATATTTGAGCAGACAGAAGAAAAAAGTTAATGAATTTGAAGATAGAGCAATTGAGATTATCTAGTCTGAGAAGCAGATTAAGCAGAAAGAAAAAAGAATGAAGAAAAATTAACAGAGCCCCAGAGACCTGTGGACACTGTGAAATATACCAGCATATGCATAGTGGGAGTCTCAGAAGGAGAGGAGAGAAAGAGGCAGAAAAAAATATTTAAGATATATTGGATGAAAACTTCCAAAATTTGATGAAAGATATTATTTCATATTTTATATATATATATATATATATATATATATAAAACTTCCAAGTGCTCAAAAAACTTCAAGTAGGGTAAACTCAAAGAGATCCACACCTAGATACATCATAATCAAATTCTCAAAAGACAAAGAATCTTGAAAGCAGTAAGAGAGATGATTCATCACATATAAGTGATCCTCAATAAGTTTAAAAGTTGATTTCCCATTAGAAACAGTGAAGGAAGCAGTGGAACGATAAATTCAAAGTGGTGAAAAAAAGCCCTCAAACAAGAATTCTATATCTAGCAAAACCCTCTTTCATAAATGAAGAATAAATTAAGATATTTAATTTACTCATACAAGCAAACACGGAGAGAATTCATCACTAGGAGACCTGTCTTATAGGAAATATTAATGGGGGTCCTTCAGTCTAAAATAAAAGAAACGCTGCACAGTAACTTGAAGCCAGTGAAGAATGAAAAGCACTGGTAAAGTAACTACATAGTTAAATATAAAAAAGACTATAAACGTATATTGTTATTAACTCTTTTTTTCCCATCTGAACTGAAAGACAACTGTATAAAGCAATAATTAGAAATCTGTGTTAATGGTTACAAAATGTATAAAGATGTAATTTGTATGAAAGTAGCATCATAAAGCAGAGGGGAAGGAATGGAGTTTTATTGGAAGAAAGTTTTGTATATGATTGAAACTAAATTGGTATTAATCTGAACTAGATTGATATAAATTAAGATGTTAATTGTAATCCCAGAGTAACCATTAAGAAACAATCTTTGAAAATATATAGTAAAAGAACACTAAGAGCATAAAAATGTTATACTAGGAAACATCTATTTAATACAAAAGAAGGCAGAGGAATAGAGAAACAAAAAAATATAAGAAATATAGAAAACAAAAAATAAAAGGGCAGATGTAATTCCAACCCTATCAATGATAACATTAAATGTAAATGGATCAAGCAATCCAGTCAAAAGGCAGAGATTATCAGACTGGATTAAAAAAAATAAACAAATAAAACAAAACAAAATGAGACCCAACTATATGCCGTCTACTGGAGACATGCTTTAGATTCAAAGATACAAGCTGATTTAAAATAAAAGAATGGAAAAAGATGTGATGCAAACAGTAAAGAGAAGAAGGATGGAATGGTTATACATGGAACAAAATAAACTTTAAAAATGTTACTCTAAGTAAACAGGGACATTTTATAATGATGGACGTGTCAATTCATCAGCAAGACATAACATTATAAACATATATGTACCTACCAGCAGAGCCCCAAAATACATGAAGCATGACATATTTAGAAGGAGAAATAGATAATTCAAGTAATAGCTGGAGACTTCATATCCCATATTCAATAATGGATAGAACTAGACAAAAAATAAATCAACAAATAGAAGACTTGAATGTCACTATAAACCAGCTAGAACTAACAGCCATCTATAGAACTTTCCACCCAACAAGAGTAGACTATACATTCTTCTCAAGTGTGCCTGCAACGTTCTGAAGAATAGACCATTTGCTAGGCCATAAAACAAACCTAAATAAATTTTAAAGGATTGAAATAATACAAAGTATATCTTCTGACCATAATGGTATAAAATTGCAAATCAATAACTGATAGAATTTTGAGAAACTCACAAATATGTGGAAATAAACAACGTACTTCTAAATACCCAGTGGATCAAAGAAGAAATCACTCAGGAAATTAGAAAATACTTTGAGATAAGTGAAATGAAAGATACAGCATATCAAACTTACAGGATACAGCTAAAGCAGAGTTTAGGAGAAATTGATAGCTGTTAACACCTATGCTAAAAAAATAGAAAAATCTAAGATCAATAGCTTAACCTTCCACTTAAAGACACTAGAAAAAGAATAAAGTAAACCTAAAGCAAGCAAAAGGAAGGGAAATAATAAATATTAAAATGAATATAAGTGAAATAGAGAACAGAAACACAGTAGAGAAAAATTAATAAAACCAAAAGTTAGTCCTTTAAAAAGATCCTCAAGATGGACAGTTATAACAACTTTGACAAAGAAAGAAGAGAGGAAACTCCAATAACTAAAATCATAAATGAAATAGGGGATACTATAGATTTTTATATATATATATATAATATAATAGGGGATATTATATATATTTATATATATTTATATATATATAAATCTATAGATTTATAGAAACAAAAAGGATTATAAAGGAGTACTATAAATAATATATGACAATAGATAACAGATAAAATTGATAAAGTTTTAGAAAGACACAAACCATCAGAATTGACTTCAAAAGAAAGAGAAACTCTGAATAGACTTAAAATAAGAAAAGAGACTGAATTAGTCATCAAAAAACTACCCACAAAGAAAAGCCCAGGCCTAGATGGCTTTATTGGTAAATTTCACAAAACATCTAAAGAAAAATTAGTACCAATTCTTCACAAACCTTTCCCAAAAATAGAAGAGGAAGGACCTCCCAAATCTTTCTATAAGGCCAATATTACTCTAATAGCAAAACAAGACAATGAAATCACAAGAAAATGCCAGATAATCTTTTTTTTAATGAATATGAATACAAAAATCCTTAACAAAATACTAGCAAACCAAATCAAGCAACACATGAATAGATTTATATCCTATAAACAAGTGAAATTTATCCCCAGAATGCAAGATTGGTTTAATATCCTGAAATAATTAAGGTAATACACCATATCAATAGATTAAAAACAAAAACCACATGGTTATCTCAGTAGAACAGACAATAAGGAAAACCATTAACAAAATCCAGCACCCTTTCATGATAAGACACTCAACAAAGTAGGAATAGAAGGGAACTTCCTTGGGACTTTCCTGGCAGTCCAGTGGTTAGGACTTTGCCTTCCAGGGCAGGGGGTGTGGGTTTGATACCTGGTTGGGGAGCTAAGATCCCATATGCCTTGGGGCCAAAAAAACAAAAACCATAAAACAGAAGCAATATTGTAACAAATTCAATAAACACTTTAAAAATGGTCTACATCACTTTGTTATAAAGCAGAAACTAACACACCTTTGTAAAGCAATTATACCCCAATAAAGATGTTAAAAAAAAAAAAAGGAACTTCCTCAATCTAATAAAGAGCATCTATAAAAGCAAAACAAAACTAAAACAAAAACTCCAAACCTACAGTTAACATCATGCTTAATAGTGAAAGACTGGATACATTTCCCCTAAGATCAGGAACAAGAAAAGGATGTCTGCTTTCACTATTTCTATTCAATATTGTACTGGAGCTTCTAGCCAGGGCAATTGGGCAAGAGGAAATAAATGGAACCCAGACTGGAAAGAAAGAAGTAAAACTTTCTCAGTTCACAGATGACATGGCCTTTTGGATAGAAAATCCTAGGGAATCCACAAAAAATTATGAGAACTAATAAATGAGTTCAGCAAAGTACAAGCTCAATACACAAAAATCAATTGTATTTCTATACCTTAGGAATGAAAAATACAAAAACGAAATTAAGAAAACAATTCCACTTATGATATCTTTAAGGGGAATAAAACACTCTACAGTAAATTTAACAAAAGATGTATACGATTTGCACGTGGAAAACTACAAAATACCACTGAAAAAATTAAAGAAAACTTAAATAAATGAAAAGGCATGCCTTGTTCGTAGATCAGAAGACTTAGTATTGTTAAGATGGCAATACTCCCCAAATAGATCTACAAATTCAACACAATCCCTATTGGAATCTGAGCTGGCTTCTTTGTAGAAAGTAATAAGCTGATCCTAAAATTCATATGGAAACCCACAGGACCCAGAATAACGAATATTTACAATAGCCAGGACATGGAAGCAACCTAAGTGTCCATGAACAGATGAATGGATAAAGAAGATGTGACACATATATACAATGGAATATTACTCAGCCATAAAAAGAAATGAAATTGAGTTATTTGTAGTGAGGTGGATGGACCTAGAGTCTGTCATACAGAGTGAAGTAAGTCAGAAAGAGAAAAACAAACACCATATGCTAACACACATATATGGAATCTAAAAAAAAAAAAAAAAGTTCTGAAGAACCTAGGGGCAGGACAGGAATAAAGACGCAGATGTAGAGAACGGACTTGAGGACATGGGGAAGGGGAAGGGTAAGCTGAGATGAAGTGAGAGAGTAGCATTGATGTGTATACACTACCAAATGTAAAATAGATAGGTAGTGGGAAGCAGCTGCATAGCACAGGGAGATCAGCTTGTGCTTTGTGACCACCTAGAGGGGTGGGATAGGGAGGGTGGGAGGGAGATGCAAGAGGGAGGGAATATGAGGATATATGCATGTGTATAGCTGATTCACTTTGTTATACAGCACCAACTAACACAACAATGTAAAGCAATTATACTCCAATAAAGATGTAAAAAAAAAAAAAAAGCAAAAGAGGTACTGTGAAGAGCAGATAAATGAAGTGTAAGCAAAAAATAAAAAATAAAAAAAAGAGAAAAAAACAGTGCCAGAGTACTTACACTTCCCAATTTCAAAACTTACTACAAAGCTATGGTAATCAAGACAGTGTGGTACTGGCATAAGGATAGACATGTAGATAATGGAATAGATGAGAATTTGGAAATAAACTCTCACATTTACAGTCAATTGATTATCGACAAAGGTGTCAAACCAATTCAATGGACAAAAAAGTAGTCCTTTCCACCTACTTTGGTCTTATTATAAGGATAGTGGTTTCATTATTGGTATAGTTTGCATTTAGAGACACGGATTCTGGACCAGGTCATATGTGCATTCTGGACTCTGCCTCTGCCTGTGTAACTCTGTCTTGATCTTTCTGGCATTTAATTTCCTCATATCCAAATTGGGGTAATAAGCTAATTTTAATTTCTTAAGAGTAAAATGTTTCAGGGATTCCAATGATGGAATCTTGTGCCACTGGATTCGTTTTCTCAAAAAAAAAATCTTTTGAGATGTTATTTGTGAAAAATCCAGTCAAATAAAATTTATTTGACTATTGAAGGACCAGGCTAGTTAGCAGCTATGCTCATGCCAGTCTGACTGCTACTACTTGTTATGTCAACACCAGCCAGAATGCTAGTCAGTTTAATTTCTACAGATGGCAGCTTCAGCAAATATGATATTATTTAGGAGAAAGACTTATATCGTATAGTACTGCTCTCTTTTCTCCCAAACAAGAGGATGCTTTTGAGTGTGTGGTGAAGATCATCAATAATATGAATTCTAGAATAAGCACCATCAGTTCACATGTTGGAATTTCTCATACTATGTTTGTAATACCCTTAACTTAGGTTTAACACCCATTTCCCAGAGGTGAAAAACATCTGGTTATCACCATCATTTTAGGTGAACGTCTCAAAAATTTATATTTGTTTTAAAATGTAATATTTTGAAATACCATTTTGATGTATATTTTGCCTTCCTATGAGTTTAACTGTGTTAGATACCTCATATACGTGGAATCTTGCAGTATTTGTCCTTCTCTGACTGTCTTATTTCACTTAGCATAATGTCCTCCAGGTTCATCCATGTTGTTACAAATGACAGGATTTCCTTTTTTTTTAAGGCTGAATAATATTCCAGGATATTTATATATCACCCTTTCTTTATCCATTAATCTGTGTAAGCAGGAAATAGAAGGGTGGTTGCGTTGGCTGGGGGAGAGGGAAATAGGGTGTTGTTGAAATTGTATAAAGTTTCATGCAAGAAGAGTAAGATCTAAAGATCTGCTGTACAACAGGGTGCTTATACTTATCAGTACAGTCCTAGGCACTTAGAAATTTGTTGAGAGGGTAGATCTCACATTAAGTGTTCTTACCACAAAAGAAAAGGAACACAAAGATGCTTTTGGAGGTGATGGATATGTCTACTACCTTGATTGTGGTGATGGTTTCACGTGTATATGCATGTATCCAAACTCATCAAATCGTATACATTAAATATGTTTGGTTTTGTATATCAGTTATACCTAAATAAATCTGTTTTTTTTGTTGTTGTTGTTGTTTGTTTTTTGCGGTACGCGGGCCTCTCACTGTTGTGGCCTCTCCCGTCGCGGAGCACAGGCTCCGGATGCGCAGGCTCAGCGGCCATGGCTCACGGGCCCAGCCGCTCCGCGGCATGTGGGATCTTCCCGGACCGGGGCACGAATCCGCGTCCCCTGCATCGGCAGGCGGACGCTCAACCACTGCGCCACCAGGGAATCCCATAAATCTGTTAAAAAAAAAAAAAAAATCCTTTCAATAAATGGTGCTGGGACAACTGGATGTCCACGTGCAAAAAAAAAAAAAGTTTGATTCCCTACCTCAAGCTATATATAACATTTAACTCATACTGGATTAAAGATTAAAGTAAGAGTTAATGCTACACAAATTTTAGGAGAAAATATAGGGGTGACCTTTATAACTTTGGATTTGGTAATGGTTTCTTAAGTATGACATCAAAAGCACAAGAAATAAAAGTAAATAAACTGAACTTCATCACAATTAAACCCTTTTGTGCTTCAAAGGGCACTTTGAAGGTAAAGTCCAACCCACAGAATGAGAGAAAATATTTGCATAATAGCTGAAAAGTAGAAACAACCCAAGCGTCCATCAGTGGATGAATGGATAAAGAAAGTGTGGTATATTCATACAATGGAACAATGTCAGCCATAAAAATGTACTGATTCATGCTATAACATGGATGCACCTTGAAAACATGCTTGGTGAAAGAAGTCAGTCACAAAAGGGAACATATTGTATAATTCCATTTGTAGGAAATGTCTGGAATAGTCAAATCTATAAAGACAGAAAATAAATCAGGGCTGCAAGGGATGCGGCAGCTGGTGGGGGTAATAGCTTAAAAGGTGAGGGGTTGCTTTGGGGGGGATGATGAAAATGTTCTAAAATTGATTGCGGTGATGGTTGCACAACCCTGTGACTATATAAAAACTATTGGGTAAATTGTATGGTATTAAATTGTATGGTGTTAAAAATGCATACGAGTGCTTTAGGAGAAAAGTTGAGACTCCAGGAAACCGTGCCCTTGTGTAATGCTCTGTCAATCCATATTTCAATCTATATTTTCAATATAGATTCAATCTATATCTCCTAGACCTTTCAGCAGAGACCTCTGAGGATATCTGTGGGTCCTGTAACCCATGCCAGAAGAGAGACGAGTCCAGAATCCCAGGCAAGGTTAGTGTGATACTAGTGTTCATGGACCCATGAGGGCAGGGGTCCCTTCAAGCTGTCAGGATGCAGGATCCCTTGGGCTTTGCGAGGCTTGTCAGCTGGACACACTTTCCACGCAGGTACTCTCAAGAGAGGCCTCCCAGAGCCCCGTGGCTGTAATCCCCCTGCAATGTGAATCAAGTTCCCTCTGCTAAGCTCACAGGCTAAATGGGCAGCACAGCTGAGGGCCAGCTCATCTTTCCCCCAGGACATGTAGCCGCAGGGATCCTGAGCCCTTTCTGAACCATGGTAGGCTGCTAAGAATAGCGAGAGTACAGTATGTGAGCCTCTGAAGATCTGGCCATGGAGTCAGGAGTATTCACAGGCCTTCCTGGAATAAGAGCTCTTCAGCCTGCAGTATTGCTTTGAGAATGCCCTGTGGTCTCTCCTGTCAAAACTCAGCCTTAACTCCCCCTCCTCCAGGAAGCATATCTTGATTTACCAAACCTCTCTGATTGAATTTCTCAAACGACTGAACACAAATTTGGCTGATGAATAGATCATGAACAGGTGATGTCTGTCAGGTTTTGAGGGAGGACTCTGGCCCTAGCATCTCCTTTGGGGCCTATTAATCCTCTTTTTGGACAAATTGACATATAACATGAATGTTAGTTATAACTCTTTTTTTTTTTTTTTGGCCATGCCTCGAAGCTTTTGAGATCTTAGTTCCCCGACCAGAGATTGCACCGGGGCCACGACAGTGAAAGTGCAGAGTCCTAATCACCGGACTGCCAGGGAATTCCCAGTTATGACTCTTCAATTGTAAGTGACAGAAACCCAGCCCAAACTTGGGTAGTAACTGGGGTGATGGAAGCAGAAACTCAGTGCTACTGTGGGAGCGGCAATCCTTTAACGAAGGAGGTGCCTTTTTTAGAGGAGGCAGTACTGGGCAGAAAAACAAACGATGTCTATTACATGATGCTGACTGGATTCTTTGGTGCTGAAGCTGCTCCGGATGAGCTGCTGAGAGAGCCAACAGGGGAGGACATTTACTATTTTTTGCCTGCCCAACACCCTCTCTCCCATTCCACAAACCACTCCAGTTTCTTTTTGGGAACCACCCTACTCCTGCTCTCAGCCCATGTGCTGGGATGAGACCCCACCCTAGCCAGGAATGGGACACATGACTCAGACTGGCCAGTCACATAGTCCGTTCCCTGCAGCCACACTGATGGTCCCTGTGAGTGTCTTTAGGGCCAGGGCAGTGGGTCACTCAGTTCTGGGTCCCTGACAACAGCGGTTCCCAGACGTGGAGGGCCCTCAGAACACCTAGGGGCCCCTCCCCAGATGCACTGAATCTGCAAATCTGGGGCTGGTCTCGGGCATCTATAGTTTTGATAAGGTCCCTGCGGAACATGGATGATTAGGCTCGGGAATCATCGTCCCACTGTGTTTGTGTACAGCAGGTGCTTTAGAGCTGCTGGTGTCACGCAAAGGGCCGCAATCTGTTTTTCAGGTGTACTTGTACTAGCTGGCTTTGAGTCGCTCCTGGAAGTAGAGCAGCCAGGACTCTGTATGTGTTGAGGTGGTCCTGCCACTTTCAGCTGGTGATCTACGTGCTCCCTGTTTGGTGAGATGGCCTTTGCTGATGGGAACAAGGCCTCCTATTCCAAGAGCTGGCAGAGCTCCAGGGGTCTGGGACACCTGAGAAGACAGCCAGGTTGAAATCAGCCCCAATCAGGCCACTTCAGGATGACTCAGAATGTCAGGCCTTCTAAAATTAATCTGTGGCCACATCTAAAATCGGCACCTTGCTTAGAGGCACTGGCCTCTCCTTGCCCCACAGAGGGTTTGGGACCATGGGTGAGCTGGGCCTGGACGTGCTCCATCTTTCTGCCCCTCAGACATTTGTCTGACTTTAGACTTGCTAACAGACAGTTTTCTTTCTGCTTTTTTTCTTTTTATTTATTTATTTATTTCTTTTTAAATTCGCTCCCTTCTAACTGCAAGCAAAGGTTATTTTTATGACCATTTCTCAAAAGGAGGATGACAGTTGGCAGATACTTTAGTACCATGTCCTTAGTTCTTACTAATGGAATTTAGGTGCAAATTTAATCCCAAACATTAAGAGCCCTTTTTTTTTTTTAAAGATTTTTTTTTTCTTCCTGACTAAAAGGGTTGAATACAATCATTGTAAAAATTTCAGATAATACAGTTCTAAAGAAGAAAGCAATAATTACTGGAAATTCCTCATCCAGGAAGAAACACTTATGGGATTGTTGGTGCATTTACTTCTAATTTTTTTTAAACAAATACCTAAAGCCCACAGATTAAAACAAATTAAAATGCATAATTTGCATATATGGAAATAAATGTTAAGTCCAAGAAAGTCTTTGGATTCTTCGTGCAATACGGGCTCCTAGAGGGAAGAAATCAGATATTTGGAGTCTCTACATCAATGTTACTATAGGACCTGCCAGTTTCCAAGTTTTCTCCGAAGTCCTGAGAGACAAGTGTATCTATCTCTAAAGCCCGAGCCTTGGAAAGGTGAGTCTGGGGACTTCCTTGACGGTCCAGTGGTTAAGACTCTGCCCTTCCAATGCAGGGGGTGTGGGTTCGATCCCTGGTGGGGGAACTAAGATCTCACATGCTACCATGTACCAGGGTCAAAAAATAAAAAAAAATAGAAAAGGGTGGGTCTGCATCTGGAGGCCAGGCTGAGGGGGTGCGGAGGGAGAGGATACGCAGACACCCCAGGATGTGCCCTATGACACTAGGGGATGGGGCCTAGGGTGCTGAGGGCGCAGGTATAGGAAACAAGCGGCCCTTTGCTTTCAAAGCCTGGTTTGGAAGAGTACGATTCCATAGACATAGGGGACCAAAAGACCCGGTTTCAGAGTCTCCCTCCCTGGCTCAGTTACATCATCCACAAAATAATAATAAAAACAACAACAAGAGCTATTTTCACAGTGGGCATTAAATGAGTTTAGCATCATCCTGGCATGCGATTAGCACTCCACAGATATTGGCTATTAATATAAGTGGCTGCTCTCTTAGAACCACTTTCTCGAGTCTAGCGGGCGCGTCCCGGGCTCACCGTGGTCCCCAGAGCAGAGTGAGCGTGTGCTTGCACAACAGCCCACAGCGGGAAGACTTGGAGTGTTCCCCTTCTGGTCCTCCTCTTCCCATCCCTGTCTCCCTTTTTACTTTCGTTCCCACCCCTCCTACTTTCCACACCAAAGAGGAACAGGAAGTGAAAGCAGTAAAAGTAGAAAAAGAAAAGGACCTTTTCCTGTAAGTTAGGGATGTCTCCTGCTGCGCTGGGGTCCCTCAGTCCTGATCTCGGATTTGGGCTCTTTGAGGGCAGCCATCAGGCCTTCCTGTGAGTTCCGTGTAGAATTCCCCGGATAGCAAGGCTTAAATTAGCTCTTGTAAGATTCTGGTCCCGGCCAGTCTTATTCATTCTAGCGCGATGGAGTCTGACTGTCCCTCTCCCTCCCACACCCAAGACGGCTCTCTCCTGGAGATCCCACTGGTTCAGGTGCTCCTTAGCGATGGGAGGGCTTTTGGAGGACCTAAGGGATGGTGGCAGGGGAAAGTTAGTGACCGTGGATCCCACATAGCGTGGAGCTGGCTATATTTTGTAACATCTCCTGGACGCTAGGCTCAGACAAGCTAGTTCCTTTAGGGCATGCTTCAAGTGGACCAAGGGTTCCGTCTATACTAGGCAGGACTCCTAGGAGATAAAGTGGCAAATCATAATCGTCACTGTCACACAGCAACTGTTAATATAGCACCTACAATGAACCAAGATCCATCCCAGGCCTTCTATGTACCTTATCTTACTTAATAACAAGAAGTGTCTGTACACTTATTAATGAGTAAATTAATGAGTGATACAAGAGTCGAGAATTAAGAGGGCTGGTGGCGCAGAGGTTGAGAGTCCGCCTGCCGAGGCAGGGGACACGGGTTCGTGCCCCGGTCCGGGAGGATCCCGCATGCCGCGGAGCGGCTGGACCCGTGAGCCATGGCCACTGAGCCTGCGCGTCCGGAGCCTGTGCTCCGCAATGGGAGAGGCCGCAACAGTGAGAGGCCCACGTACTGAAAAAAAGAATTAAGAGTTGTGGTGGGTGGGAGAGTTTCAGAGACATGACATGTAGCCGTGGTCCTCAAATGTGGTCCAGAGGCAGAAGACCTGGAGGTTGTGAACTTTTTATGGATACTATGAATAATCATGAGACTGGTCTCTGTTACATTCAGTTCACCAGCACTGGAAGCTAGTTCAGAGTGCTGGGTTTAGTGTTGAACAGACTTGGACTCCAGTCCCAGTGTTGCTGTTTGCCAGCTGTGAAGTCTTGAGCAAATTATATATATATTTTCTAAACCTGTTTTCTCACCTGTAAAATGAGAATAATAATTAATACTGAGCTCATAGGGTTGCTCTGAGCATTTGAACAATCTGTTTAGAAATTAGTTCAAAATGGTAGACTGGGAACTTCCCTGGTAGTCTAGGGGTTAAGACTCCGTGCTTCCACTGCAGGGGGCACGGGTTCTATCTCTGGTTAGGGAACTAAGATCCCACATGCCATGTGGCACGGCCAAAAACCAAACAAACAAACAAGATGGTAGACTGAATTCCAGCTACTTTTTCCTATCCCAAATCCTTAGAAACATCAGAAAAGATAAATACATATAATCCATAAGTGATCTGGCAAAGTGGTAACCTCAGTGGATTTGACATTGCAAGGAATTCCTGAAAGATGAAAGATGGTGGAATTGGAAGAAAGAAACCATTGCCTAAAATGTGTGTAGGAGAGACCTGCCAAAGAAGGTGGGAGTGGCTTTGAAGGTGCTTCAAGCTTGAAGACAGTGGATGGGGGTGGTGGTGAATGACAGAGTAATGGCTTCAGATGTTGCAGTAGGAACAACCAAGACAACCAGCAGCCTACTCCTCCCAGCCCACCTTCCCTTAGCCAAATAGCAGCAGCCTCCATCATTCAAATGTGGGCACTCAGGCTAGAGACAAGGCAATACCCAGGAAGAATGGGCACTGGGTAATGGCACACTTTTCCATCAGCGTTTTTCTTACCCACTGTCATGCCTCCCACACAACGATGGGAGACATTAGCCATAGATGGGGTAAGAAGAATCTCAAATCCAAGATGAGCACACAGCCAAGAGTCATTAAACACTGAGGAAAAACACTGCCGTGAAAGAGGCACAGAGCACAATAAACAGAGGAACTGACACCCAAAGAAACAGAGCTATAACAGAGCAGATAGATTAAACATTTACAGTAAGCACAAACGTCCTCAGAAAGTTATTAGAAGAAACAGTCTGATATCTCAGAAATAAAAAATGACTCCAAAGCATACTCAATAAATGGGCTATGAACAGGTTGGATACCTATGGATAATAGCCTATAAATGAGCTGGAAAATCAAGTTGAGAACTTCTAGAATGCAGTGGAGAGAGAGAGAAGGAGAGAGGGAGAGAACTACAAGTTAGGATATATGAAGGCTAGATTTAGAAATTCAATATCCATGAAACAGAAGTTCCAGAAAGAGGGAATAAAGAGAGTGGAAATGAAGAATACTAGAATAAATACAGGAGGAAATTTCTCAAATTGGCGAAAGGCTAAAGTCCTCACAGTGAAAGGGGCCATCACATGACAAGCAGAATAGAAAATTAGGTGATGAACAGACATGTAGGATGAAATTTAGAACACGAAGGACAGAGCAAAGCAAAGCAGATCAATATCAGATTCAGCTGCGACACTGCGTGCTGGGATATCTTCAGAAGTCCCAGGGGGAATGATCTGAACTGACCAAGCTATCATTCAAGGGTGGGGGCAAAATATATAAAGACAATTTCAAGCATCCAAGGATGATCAAATAAATCATCTTCCATCTTACCTGTGAGAGGATGCATTCCAACACAATGAGAATAATTCCAAGAGAAAGCTACAGGATTTAAGAAGCATACATAAAAATTAACTCAAGCCTGTTCTCTATGTCTGTGAGTCTGTTTCTGTTTCATAGATAGGTTCGTTTGTGCCATATTTTAGACTCCACATATAAGTGATATCGTATGGCATTTGTCTTTCTCTGTCTGACTTACCTCACTTAGTATGATAGTCTCTAGGTCCATCCTTGTTGCTGCAAATGCATTATTTCATTCTTTTTTATGACCGAATAGTATTCCATTGTATATATGTACCACTTCTTCTTTATCCATTCATCTGTCAATGGACACTTAGGTTGCTTCCACGTCCTGGCTATTGTAAACAGTGCTTCTATGAACATAGAGGTGCATGTATCTTTTTGAATTATAGTTTAAGACAAAACTGTACTTGTTGGCAGGTAGTACAACCTTCTACCTAGGTAACCCAAGAGAGTTATTTGGCAAATGATTAAAATGAATAAGAGAATTCAGCATGCTGGTCAGGTTATAATAGCTTCAAGCTAGCACAGGCCTTTCCTACGGCCCAGCAATAATTAAGTTGAAAGTGCCACCACCAACACCACCACAAACCATCATTAGTGATCTTACTTTCTTCACCATGCTGCCCTTTTAAAAGTAAACCCTCCAGAAAAGCCATCTTAAATCCCTAACCTCTCTGGTTGAATGTCTTTTCTCCAGAGTGGAGGGAGCAGATGGGAAGAAGGGTGCAGCCAGCAAAGGGGCAACCTTGGTGCCGCCTGGAATCTCCCTCTTTCTGGAAGAACTGCTATTTCAGGCAGGACCAGAGTTGGCAGCACAAAAGAGCACTTGGCCAGCAGTGAGAGGATTGGGAGGCCAGAGAGAGAAAGTGATGAGGTTAAATAATGACCAGCAGAGGTGCAGCCACAGGCCAGGTCTCACGGGACCAGCTCTCTGTGGTGGGAAGCGCCTCTCCTTCTGGGCCTCTGCCTTCCAGGGCTCAAGGTCTCCAGAAGCCACGGCCCAGCATAGGGCAAAGTCTGAGGAACAGAAGGGTTAATGCCTAAGCCAGTGGTTCTCAACCTTTGGTACCCGCAGAACCACTGGGAATAGAGGAACACCAAATGCAGATGCCAGGACACCCCACTCTCCAGAGTCTACCTCAAGGAGCTCCTGAGGGGGGTCCAGTGTACATCAAAGCAGGGAAACCCTGCCCTGGAGTTATGCACGAGTGGAGTCTGGGCTTCTTTTGCTGCACTGGCCCTTAGGCAAGGGCTGGCAGCTGCCCTGACCACAGCAGGGCCTGGCTGCCTGAGCTGCAGACTAAGGAATGTGTGACATCGTCTCCCCACTCCGGGCACCCCATCATCCGCCCCCTTTGCCCATCTCCTGACTTAATTGTTTTTTCATCATCTCATCATTTCCACCATTTATTTCATGTTTTAAATTTTATTTCTTAAATTGAAGTATCCACCCTTAATGACAGGAACAAAGAATTGTAAGAAAATCTGAATGCTCAGGCCAGCACCCCAGGGCAATGAAGTCAAAATCTCTGTGGTAGGGCTGGGGCCTCAGGGTTTCCTGAAGTTCCCCACGTGATCCCATGTGCAGCCCAGACAGCCATCCCCTAAGGGTGACCCATGGGCCTCGCCAGTGATTGGTTCAGGGATGGGTGTGTGACCCAGTTCTGCCCAATGAGACGTGAGAAGTCTTGGGGGTAAGGCGTTTGAAATTCTGTCAGTTCCGGAGGATTCTTCAGTCGTAACAAGGAATGAAGTACTGACCCATGCGACAACATGGACGCTCCCCCAAAGCATTAGGCAAAGTTTAAAAAGCCAGGCAAAAAGACAACATATTGTATTATTCCACTCACACGGAACGTCCACAAGTGGCAAATCTATAGGAACAGAAAGCAGATGAGTGGTTACCTAAGGCTGGAGAGAGGAAGAGGATGGGAGAGTGACTGCTTCATAGTTACGGGCTCTCCTTCCGGGCTGCTGACATTGATCTGGAACTGGGGAGCGCTGATGGCTGCACATCATCGTGAGGGTACGAAATGCCACTCGGGGTAACTTTTGTGGTGTGTCTTTCCCACCCCGACACACACGCAAAGTACAGCTGTTCTCTGAGAGAGTGCCTGGGAGAGATGGTACCTCTCTGTGTCAGGGGAAGACGAGGTGAATCCCCAGATCCTGTGAGCAGCCTGAGGAAGGAGCCAACACGGAGGAAGGTAGAGCAGAAAATGGGGCAAAGCTGGTCACAGATGGCCTGGCTGAGCCGCTGAATCCGCACGTGCCCCCGGGGCCCATCCCGCTTCCAGGGGCTCTGTTATGGTTGACGGTAAATGCCCTCTGGTTTAAGGTTGTTTGGCTCAGGGTTTAAGATCACACATTTGGCTTTATTTATTTTTATTGCCTGTGCCACATGGCTTCTGAGATCTTAGTTCCCCGACCCAGGCCTTCGGCAGTGAAAGCGCCGTGTCCTAACCACTAGAGCGCGAGGGAAGTCCCTAAGATCAAACGTTTCGGATTTTCCTCCTCATTTGATGGTGCTGCTGTCTCACTGGGCTGAGTAGGCTGCTGGTGACCCAGCGTGAGCAGTGACCTATCTCCCCGCCCAAGACTTGAGTCAGACTTACGAAGAGCCTGGAATGGGCGCGGGGGGGCCCATCTGTAAGTGTGGCTGCACAGGGCTGGCTGCACCCACACGCAGCCTGTGGGGCTGAGGGGTGGCCTCTGCGAGAGGGGCCCCTGAGAATGATCCACAGGCACATGTGAGTGCCTTGGTGCCAGGCCTCATACCCCAGACACTGCCCACAGGCGGGCAGCACGGGGGGACCCAGCTGGAGAAGGCGTGTATCCCCAGAGGGGTGGTTAGAAAAGGGGGAGCAGCCTGTGAGACTTGGGCTGTGGCCTCGGGGTGGGGCTTGGCCCACAAGCCTGCCTTCCTGGTCCTCATGGCTGGACCACACTTAAGAGGGGCATCCAGGTGATATAGTCAAGCATGAGGGCCATTGACTTTGAACAACCGTTTCTCTTGGTGCTGAGCCAGTCTCACCCAGAACTTATGAGAAGATCTTGGGCTTCCCACGGCAATGTCCCCAGTGGGCCGGGACGTGCTAGCCTCAGGGAGGGGAACCTAGGCCCTAGGCAGCTGAATTTTCACTGTCAGTTCAAGCACTGGTGTCTGAGATGAGTGCACTCTACCTGTCCCCAGAGTTGACTGAAAGAAAAACACACAACGTAAAAATTGTGAGTTTTAAGTTTTATTTGGAGACCTTACTGGGGACTACAGCCTGGGAGATAGCCTCTCAGGAGCTCTGAGGAACTGCTCTAAAGGGGTAAGGAAGGAGTCAGGATATATATGAACTTCTTTGCTGGTAAAAACATGTAGTCAAGCAACAAAAGATTACTACTAATCACTAAGAACAGACATTTCAAGCTGATGACATTAGCACTTTCCTAAGTATGGAAAGATGCAAGATCCAGGGTCATTTGAAATTCTTCCTTAGATTCACATCTTAACTATCTAGGGATCAATATAACCAAAGCACAGAAAGTTCCTGTTTTTCTCCATCCTGAATCTCCCGCAGGGTGTGCCGTTCCTGGGCAGCTGCAGTGGCCGATGGCCTGATCCCTGTAGAACTGGAACGGCTGGCAACATTTTTTTCTTTACACCTGGGACTGGGTGACACCAGGTGGCCTCTGGGCCTGCCTGGCTGAGACCACCTCCCCATGGTGTGTCCAACAGCTCTCAGAGCCGCTCCGTCCCTTCCAGCTCTCCTGGGCTCAGGCCTCCGTTCTGCAGGGGCTCTGTAAGAGGAGTGCACTTTGGCCCTTGAATGGAGGGGCAGGTGTCTCCTCAAACTGCCTCCTGTTTTTCTGGAAGGAGAGCAGCCTCAGTCTCATTCTGCGGGAGGAGATAACTAGTGTGTCCGGGACTTACAAGACCGAAGGGAAAATTGCCACAAGCCTCAGGACCAACTTCCACTCAAACTGGGCCTTGTGCGTGAGCCAGGCATTTGGAGAGATGCAAGCCAGAGGCTTCCTGGCATGGCTAAGACTGGCTCGGCTTTCAGACCAGGGGGGCTTCCAGGCTCATCCTGGGAGTTAGTCACCCCCACCCCCTTGCTGATCTCACTACCCATCCACACTGATAAGCAGAGTCCCAACCCTGCAGGGCTCCTCTCTGCGCATCATCCCCACCTAACCCTTCTCCCTCCCCTGGGGGCTAACATGCACCCCCTCCCCCCCAAGCCCTGGAGTTCCTGTTCTATTGCTAAGATGTGCCTACATCATTAACCTGGGGGCCAACTTCCATCTCCTTCTTCCCACAATGGATGGACGCGGGCACTAGACCGCAAGGCTCCCCCTGAGTCCTGCGTCACCCCTCCCAGCCCCATTCCATCTGGACATCGAGACCCTGGAAGACTCCCAGCGTCCATCAGATCCCCATCAGGCCCGTGCTTCTTCTCACTCATTCATCCCCCTCACCTATCCCCCTCCACTGTTCCCCTCCTCCCAAGGTCCTGTCCTCTCTCTGTCTCCCCCTTTCCCCAACCCCAAGCCCTCCTCTGTTCTCTGATGCCTTGGTCCCTCTACTTAAACCTGTGCCAGTGTCGGGGACTAATGGGCAACTACTCACGTGGTCTAACTCCTGCCTCACCATCCCCCGACTCCCCACCTTCTATAGTCGACTAGTACCGGGCACTGGGCAGGCCCGGGCACCTGCTTGCCTCATCTCACCTTATCCTCACGACAGACTCCCGAGGAGGTGTTGTTTGCATGCTCTCACAGCCGGATGAATGAATGAACATCTGCCTTCCCGCAGGTGTGGGCTTCTCCAGGGTCTCTGCCCTAGGCTCTGACGCACAGTGAGGCTGCCACAGGGACGGCTGAAGGAGGGGCAGATCATTCTGTGGTACTGGGGACTGTGGGTGACTGGGTTTCAGGAGTGAGGGGATGAGAAACCAGGCTGACTTGTCAGGACAGACATCCTGGACTGGGGTAGGTGGCGGACAAGACGCTGGGCTGTTGCCCGTAGATACTTCCTGGGCAGGCAGCTAAGAGGCACTGAGCTCTTCCCTTCTATCCATCTTTCCCTCCCTCCTTCCCTCCCTCCCCCCATCTACCCATGTAGCTTGGTGTAGCTGTCCACAGGACATGTGGGTACCACAGCTCAGTGGAGCAGACCAGGAGGAGGACCAGTGGGCTTCGATAAGGACTGAGAGAAAACAGGGAGCAGGTTCTAATACCAAGGGGTCAGCTTGGCCAATTACTGCCCAGAGGAAATATGGGCACAGGGAGGCCTGATATCCTGATTTTTCTAGAGAATCCAGAAATGTGAGTTTTTAGGTACACTCTCCTGATTGTTAAGTGTTGACAACTAATCACATTTAAAACACTGGACAGGCCCCAGCTGTGTGAATCAGGCAAAACGTGTACAGGCTGGAATCAGCGCAGGGGCCGCCAGTGCGCGGCCTCTGACATGGGATCCACAACGCAGGCTTGGAGTCAGAGGTAGAGCCTGCTAGTGCACCGGCTAACTGAAAGATGTGGGGCAAAGCACTCAGCCACTCTGAACCTCAGTCTCCTCCTCTGTAAACTGGGGTGAGATCTACCCACCTCGCAGGGATGGTATGAGGGTTAAACAGGTAACGCAAGACAGGCGCCACACACAGCGCCTCCTTGGAGCGACCCCGCCCCCCACAATGATGGCTGTTGTCGCTGTTTCCCATCACAGTGGTGAACGTCGGCCCAGGGTCAGGCCCGGGGGCAGCGCGGCAGCGAGGACCCTCCCAGGCAGCCCCTGCAGGCTTGCTAGTGCCGGCTCCTTGCGGCTGGCCCTCCGCAGGCTCCAGGACCACGAGGAGGACGAGGGGCTCCCAGCCAGGACCGAGACTTCCCCTTCCCCTCTCCTTCCTCCTTCCCCTTTCCTCCTTTCCTAGTTCTCTTCCTTTACTTCTGCTGAAAGCGAAAAGGGAAGTTTAAAAAAGCAGAACAAAGGTTTTGGTTATATTTTTTAAACTTTTTTTCTGGCCGCGCTGTGCCGCCGCACGTGGGATCTTAGTTCCCCGACCCACAGGGTTGGGGGGAGGGGGGAGGACCCGCGCCCTCTGCAGTGGAAGCGTGGAGTCTTAACCACTGGACCGCCAGGGAAGCCCTTGGTTGTATTTTTTGTTTGATTGCTTTTTAAGCGTATTTGAAGTCTCAGTTTTCGGAAAAGTCAGCATAGGTCACGGGGTAAGTGCAGGGAGTAAAAGTTGTCTTCGTGGGAATCAGAGCCCGGGGCACTGGGTCCTGGAGACCCCTACTCTCAGAAGCGTTCCTCCTCCAAGCCTCTGCTCAGTGAGTGTTCTGGGGGCTGCGGGGCTGCGGGGAGGAGGCAGGGGGGCGGCTGGGGTGAGCGCAGGGGCAGGGGTGGCCCCTTGGTCCCCAACCGTACGTGTCGCAGACTCTCCTGATTGCTTGAGTCGCCCTCAGTTCGTTTCTGTTATTTGACTCCTAGAAGGAGTTTTCTGGGTTTCAGGCAACAGTGCCTGGTCCACATTCACTGTGGGTCCCCAGTGTCTCTGCTCTGGGTCTGGGAGCCCCAGGTCTCTTCTTGCCTCCTATGGTGTCACTACAGCTTCTGCCTCTCCTGTGACTGCTGTCTGTCCAGCTGCCCCTCGCTGGGGCCAGTGGGCAAGGGTGGGGGCCTGGGTCCTTGGCGCTGCTCCGGCTCTTGTCCCTGTGTTCTTCCCCTCCCCTCCCCCTCCCCTCCTTTCCTCTCAATCTTTTTCTCAGTGTCTCAGTATCTTAGTCTCTCTTTCTCTGTGCTTCCACATGTGTTATCTCACTGCTGGAGGGTTTCCACCTCACAACTCCTCACTTCAGCATCCCTTGCTGACCAGCTGATCTTCCCTAGGTTTCTCAATTCAAAGAAAAAAGAACCGTGTGGGAGGGGCCTCAGAACACTTCTGGTCGCTTGGGTTCACCATCACTGCCCATCAGGTCTTTGGTTGCTGGCCTGCCCATGGACTGATTGCCGTGTATGGGCCAGGTGTCAGTTCCAAGTACTGTGTGACCTTGAGCAAGTTCCTGCAACCTCTCTGAGGCTCCGTTTATCCCACCTGCCAAATGGGGACCCTCATACTTAACTTACAGAACAAAAATGTAATCCTGGGGATGTGAATTCCTTGAGGTCAGGAACAATGTCTTACTCACCTCTAGATCCTCAGATTCAGATTCATGATAAGCGCTCGGTAAATATCTGTTGAATTAAGTTGTTTGTAAGTGGTTTATGTTTGTATGAATTAAGAATGCTTTTTGCTATGAAAAACAGAAAATCCTCTTTATAGAGGCCTAGTCATATAGCAAGACTCTTCAGACCAGGTAACTGCTTGCATTGGTTTAGCAACTCCTGATGTCAGTGCAAGCTTATCTGCAAGTCTCTTGCTTATTGCCTTGTGACCACAAAATAGCTGCTGTGGCTCCAGACATTTTATTTGTATTCAAGGAAGCACAAAGGAGGAAAAGCTGCATGTTTCCCTTTAATCAAAAAAAGCAGAACCTTCCCAATCCCAGAAAATTTTCACTTAATTCTCATTTCTATGTCAAATGTCCACTCAGTTCCAATGGAGGCTGGTAAAGTAAGTATTTAACTCTCCCAGCCTCTTTAAAGGAGGTGGCAAGGAACAGGGGAGAGAAATCTTATCATTTTAGCCGACTGCACTCTGCCCCAGTTCTTTTCCTCCCGCTCTCCTCCCTCTGTTGGGATTGTGGGATAGAGGTATTTTGTGAGGATTGTGCCTGGAGCACAAGAGAGAGAAGTTCAGGAACAGGACTCAGGCCTGGGGGCAGGAGGTTTGTGTTACTGGAAGTGTGTCCATTGGCTAGACCATGGCCCTCTCTGGACTGGGGCTTCCAGGCTCCTTAGTGAGGTGGCTGAACAAGATGGTGTCTGAGGGTCTTCCAGCTCTCGTGGTCTAGCTTCGTGAGAGCACCGTGTGAAGGCCAGAGAGGAAGGGAGAACGGAGTGGGAAGCAAAGAGTTAGAAACAAATATGTGTGTATATGTGTGCAGAGCTGTAGACATGTTTGTAGGCAATGGGAACTGAAATGAGGGATTGAAGCATCCCCAGCACTGGGCTAGCCAAGACAGAAGTGAGAGAGCTGTAGGCTATTGTGTGTGACAGTATCCCCAGGCTGGCAGTACCCCCTGGGGGCAGTACGCCCAGGGAGGCAGTAACCTCAGGTGCGCAGTACCCCAGGTGGGCAGGACCCCCAGGTGGGCAGTACCTGGGCCTCAGAGATGGTTCCAGCTCCCTGGCTGGACCAGATTGTGAAGCAGAGAAAGCAGCATGGACCAGCCCTTCATTTTCTGTCGGGAAAGAATGAATCAGGGCATCTTGGACTCCTCCCTCCCGCCCCTTCCTTCTAGGGATGCACTTCTTATTTATCATTAGTTCTAAAGCAATAAGAATATCTTCTCTTTATTGAAGTCATTTGTGTTTTCTGCTTTTTCTAAAAACCAAGTCCGGGCCTATAGCAGTGTTTGCCATCTCTTAAAGGAAGAAATTCTCCCTTACCCCAGGCGTGGGCCTAAATTATATTTTAAAAATAGCTTTGTTTTTTAATATTATATTTCGCTTATGAGAATGAAATAGGCTTCTAAAGAAGTGACTCATTATGGAAAAATACAAAAACAGAATTTGTGAATTTTTGCTGCTTTTCACTAACCTTGTACATTTTCTTGCTATCCAAGAAAGAAGAAACTACAACTGACTTCATTGTGAGCTCTTTACTTAAAACTGTGGACTAGATTGTTTTGGTCATAATGTTTCTTAACTATATAGAAATATAAAATTAAGCATAAACTTCTTATGCTAATAGCGCTTATACTTTTGGGTACCATAAAACCAAAACAAATTTAGAAATCATATATAAACAGGACAACACCAGTAAAATTCAAAACAACATTAATTTAACATGAGGGATAGTGATGTTTTCCTGAAAATTAATAAAACCTTACAGTAGGACTGGGAGGCATAAGGCTTTATTTTGTTTTTCCTTTTGTTTTTGTCTTGTTCAGCATGGCTATACTTCTAAAGACAAAGAAATTAAAAATAAATCTTAAACTTTAAGAGTTTTAGTCTTCCAAGTAATACTAGTAATGTAATCTCGAAATTATTTGATTCGTGTTGTAGGAGACAGTAAATAAGTAATTACACTAATTGAAACAAAAATTATCAAGTTAAGGGGGAAAAGATACAAACATGAAAACAAAGAGGGGGGAAAACCCTCTAATATTAAATTTGAATTGGGACTATCAATAAGAACATATGGTTTTTACTTATTTATTTATAAATATTTATTTATAATTTATTTGGTTGCGTTGGGTCTTAGTTGCAGCAGGTAGGCTCCTCAGTTGTGGCTCACTGGCTCCTTAGTTGTGGCATGAGAACTCTTAGTTGCAGCATGCATGTGGGAGCTAGTTCCCAGACGAGGGATCAAACCTGGGCCGCCTGCTTTGGGAGTGTAGTGTCTTAACCACTGCGCCACCAAGGAAGTCCCTGGTTTTTTTTTTTTAATGTGAATTTTCTAGCTCTGCCCATTGAGAGGGCCCAGGAGCAATCATATCTCGGTAGCAATGAGCACACCTAGCACCCAGATTTTAGATTCTAATACCATTTTCCACTGAAAGAAATTAGAACTCTCAGAGAAATGGCTGACTCCAGGGATGGAGAGAGAAAATACAAGGTGAGCTTGCCAGAAAGAAAGGAAGCTTTTTGTGATGGTAAATTTTATACATCAACTCGGCTAGACTATGGTGCCCAGTTGTTTGGTCAAATATTAATCTAGATGTTGCTGTGAAGTTGTCTTGTAGATGTAATTACATCTACAATCAGTTGACTTTAAGTAAAGGAGTTTATTCTGGATAATGTGGGTGAGCCTCGTCCTATCACTTGAAGGCCTTAAGAACAAAAAATGGATCAGAAGGCATTCCACCTCCCTGACTATAACATAAAAGTCCCACCCGAGTTTCCGGCCTGCTGGCCTGCCCTACAGATTGCAAACTTGTTTGTCCCTACCATTGTGTGAACTTATTCCTTAAAATAAATCAAATACGTATATTATTGGTTCTGTTTCTCAGGACAACCCTGACCTTGAAAGACTAATAGGGACGTATCAAAAGGACAAGGAACCAGCTAAATGGGGCTCCCACCAGCCAAATTTGGAACAATTTGAGCATCAAAAAAGAATAAAGAATGAACTGATTAAAAACATTGAATAACTAAAGACCCATGAGACCATAGCAATGTTTAAAAAGAAAGAGAGAGAAAGATGAAAAAACCCACCTGATTTACTACCTCATTTACTATTATGACTGTTATACCAATTCCTTATTCTGGAAAGAAAGAGAAAAAATTAAGCATTTATACTATCTTTTTAGCAGGGAATGTAGAAAGAATGTTAGTAAACAATTATTTTTCAATCCCCAATGAAAGAACTGATTTGAGAATGGATCATCAATGGATGCTAAACCTCCCTTAATTGAGAGTGTGCTAGGGATCGGGGACTTGCATGGGGCCAAACTACCATCCTGCCTCTCATCTGCTAATTGCAAGATAAAAACATGCCTTCGCAGTGGGAAGAGCAGGCTGTCACCAGCTTAGCCAAACCGAATATCACTACCAATGGGATTGGCTGACATGAGGCACCTCCTGTAGTGATGTGGTGTGAAGTGCACAGCATCACGGGTCAGGTAAACCTGCCAAAGAGTGTTTAGACTCAGCTTCCAGTTTATAAGAACTCCAGGGAAGCAAGTCAAACCAAACCCCAAGGAGACACAATTCAGAATATGGGACATTCTATAAGACAACTGACCTGGTTTCTTCAAACAAGCAATAGCATATTCCCCCCAAAAGGTGGGGCCTATTCAAAGTGGACTAAAATGTCTCAGCAACAAACGCAAGGTGTGAACGTTGCTTGAATCCTGGTAACAAAAAACCCCATATATATATATATATATATATATATATATATATATATATATATACACACATATATATACATA